>NC_050462.1:27855168-28155525 GCF_903995425.1 Onychomys torridus | reverse complement strand
GTTGACTGTGTCCCATGGCCAAATCCTTCTTCAGTGGTCCCTCTAGAGTCTGCTCAGGCTGTATTCCTCCCAGTGAGGCCTAATGGTATAGAGAAAGACCTACGTTAAGGTCCTGAGTACTAATTACAAAACTCCCAGTAACTAGGAATGAGGCCTGAGCCTCGGGGCCATCCCTCCAGCTGTCATTTCCCAAATACGTAATGGAAGCATGGAACATCACCAGAGTAGTCCTCAAACCTATTTTACTCTCATGACCCTTTGTTCTCTTAAACTTTATGCAAAAGTCAAATATGTAAATTTATACCTAAGAAGGTGATTTTGAAAATCTTCTCCAAGTCCTTGGAGACATCTCAAGGAGCTCTTTGGAACAACTCAGATAAATTACTGGGGACGGGGGGATGTGGACAAGAACAACTCTAAGGTTAAATTAATTAAGGAGAAGATTGTAGGCTATAAGATATGATCACTGGGGTTGATGACTCCACCACATTAGTAAATTGCTCTAAAACCATGTAGATTAATTTGCATGTTTATGAAATGCTAAGTAAGGTAAGTAATGCACATGAAACATTCACACATCTAACTAGAATATAAAAAGGAAAGCAAAGGAATGTGTGCAACCCATTCACCTTCTGCTGAGTCCTGAAGAAACCTGGGACAAGTTCATTCAGTACCTGTGGCTTGTGCCAGAACTTCTCACCCACCCCTTCCCCAAACCTCCAGCCTGGGGCTGGGCTTCCATTCCCCCAACTTCAGACTCCTATACAGCTTCTCCATTTTGTCTACACACTCTCTCTTGGTTCCCATGCACTCTCTTAGTTGTCTTGCCTCCTCTTTCCTCTCCTTTTCCTCCCTTACTGCCCCCCCCACCTCCTCTCATGGCCCAGTTCAGTCTGCTGGCTCCTTTCAGTTTGGACCCTTCCAGATGCCTCTGGCTGTGTTCTCTGGCCTATCTACAATAGAAACCTTCCCCTCAACCATACCTAAGACTAGTCATTTTCTCTTTTTTATTAACCTTCATCTACCATTGTTAAATTAAGCAAATGTATAAAATGATGATCATGATGATGGTAATAGTAATCTTGCCAATTGCTTGATAATGTATGTGTGTATGTGGTGGTTTTTAATCCTCATAAATTTTACTTTCCTACCAATCTATTCCATATCAAGTATTGAAACTACAGGTTAGAATAAAGGGTAATGAGGTATGACTAAGCAGATTTCAGAATACTGTGATGGGAAGTAGCTGTTTTTGTCAGATGAGAATGAATACTGAGCAAATGGTATTTGCATAAGTCATTTTCCTCATGCACAGCCATTTCCTATCTGACACTCTGAATATTGTATTAATTACATCTCTCCTGGGTACACACAATCTTGAGAAATGGTCATCAAATAACAAGATGCTGTCACTGTCCTGTAAAGATGGCCCTGTCAGACTCACTGGTGTTAGCTCCCCCTTGCTTTGCACAAGTTGGCCACTGAAGCAGGAAATGTACCACCAAGGTTGTCAAATGGCGCTGGTGCAGTGTGTCATCTATGGACTTGCCTGGCAAGCTTCCAGTGACCATTGGCAATGGTGTTCTCCCAGTCTGGGCACACTGTGTACAGCAAATCCAGGCTGAAAAGATTCACACGTGGCAGGGTATTCTTGGCAGGCATTTCACATTCATTTATAAAACCTCTTCTTTCTACATCAAATTAATCTTATGTTCTTCCCAATCACCATGGCAATATTCTTTTGACTTCATCTTCTGACAAGCTTGAAATAGCGTTTGATAGGCTTGAAGTATAACCTAGAGTTGCAGTGCTCTGAAACGAATGAGAAATGAAAACCCAATCTGCAGTTACCTTCACAACTGTGTTCATATGCAATCCAGCCCTCTGCTAGCCTTATGTTTCTAAATGATGTCTTTGTTTTGAATTAAATTGTGGGTACAATGCTTGCAGAGCAGTTAATCCATCTCCTGAATGTGTAACACTTCTGCTAGTTCTGCATCTTTTATTGCAATAAGAACTTCAGTGTCTGGTTTATGGGAGAGCTACCAATGCAGCAGAAGGAGTATTATCACAAATCCTTTATGGAAATCGTTAGCTTGTGGTAATTAATCTGAATAGGACATTTGTTTTTATTCCATCTAAGCAAATCAAATGCAATTTTTCCTTTGCCTGACTATATAGTTTATGCCCATTTAGAATCATATATTATCTATATAATATATATGATCTGTGTGAGTATATATATACATACATTTAAGTTGTCAATCACTCTTGCAGTACTTACTGGGTTATCTCTTCTTTTAATAAGCATATGTTTGGCAGCTTGTATTCACCTGACTCTTGGGTTTCAAAGATGGATGGGACATTGTTCCAACACTTAGAGTGGTTTTTAGCCACGTGGAGTAGCAATGAGGACAATTCAGGAGCCTAGTAGTACATGACCATGTACTGGGCATCCAAGTAACAGCAGAGAATGGGACCTGAAGGAAAGCTTCCTGGGGAAAGAAATGTCTGAACTGGATGGAAAGAATAAAATAATGGCAGCTAGTAAATGAAGTAAGAGTCAGATCTTTGCTAACCAAAAGGATCCAACTGAAAAGAACCGAGCTGAGGCATGAGAACAGATGACATGGGGTTTAGATTTGTTTTAATTCTTTCCTCTCCTTAACAACAGCAACAACAACAACAAAACCCTTAGGGTATGTGACCCGATTCTCTTCTTGTCCAAGTTAGGGAACTGAGTTTCAGAGTTCCCCCTTAGGAGCAGGAGGAACTGCTGCTCTCCCTGCCTTAACTCCTGATCTGTGATGTTACATAATAACTGCACCTTTTTCTTGGAATTACTGTACTCATCATGCCAGATTCTCATTTAAAGACTGAGCAAAATGAAGGCTCGATTTCATGGTGTTCTAGCCTAGTGAGAGCGGAGTAACCCAGGGGGAGAGTAAAAGTAAATGAAGCTGAAAGCATATCTGGAGAAGAGAAAAAGCACAGATTGCGTGGAGATTCATAATCTGTGGTGAGAACTCAGAACTTCAGGCAAAACAGAAGCCAGGCCTAACTTAAACTTTAAAAGAATTTCTTATTCTAAACAGGGTGAGAAAGTGTAGGAAAAGAATGGGAAGGAGGTTAGCTCATTAAAATAATGCGTGGCTTAGGACCAGATGGATGTGTACATGTAAGGAGTTGTTTTGGTGTATGCGTATAAGGGCTTGGGAAGAAATGAACAAAATATGGGTTCATTTTTAAGATTTACCAGGCAAAAATCACTAATAAGTTCAACATGAACACTAGACAAGAAGGAGTTCTAAGAATTTGACCAAAGTAAACAAATTGTAGCTAGGAAAAAAAAAAAAAACTTGATGAAGAAAAAAATCCTCATAGAAATCTAATTTACAGTTTAGACATGTTAGCAATAAAGAGATTAGTGAATACAATAGGATATTGCAAAAGAACAAGGACTTGACTAGGGTTAGCTAGATCAGTGTCAAGGGGGGGAAGCAAGGAAGAATGGCATTAGATACTGTTATGAACTGGCAATCTAACCTAGGAGGTGGGAGACAGGAAGGCTTATAAAATAGCCATTGTTTGTATCAGAGCCAGGATTCCATGGAATGGTAAAAAGAAACAAAACAAAAAAAAAAAATAAATGACCAGAGTTTAGAGCACTGACATGAATAGCTTGAGTGCAGTTAGTTGTTGATGGACAGCAGCTGAAATTTTAATGTGAGTTGATTTGAGATAAATACATTAGCATTTATCATCTTATGCCATACAGACCTATCCAAGTCTGTTTTCTTCTCTCCCTAGACTTACATGGGCTCTTTGGCTTTTATTCATCTTTGCACTATGACAATATATCTACTATGGTGCCAGTCCTATGATCCATAGCCATTGTGGGAGTAAATTGGAAAAAGGAAATGGTTTGTGCCAAAACATGGACCCTAATTAAGAGGGTAGACTCCTTGGACCAGTCCAACCACTAATGCGCACAGAGTGTCCACCTCAGTTGAGAAATCCCGGACACCCATTCAGCATGACACAGAGCACTCACACCTACTATTCACACTTGATAATAATTTTTATTATCCAGCTACTACCTCAATTTCTGCCATCCTAGAGTTGACAGCAACTTTTAAATGTCTTCCCTTCTTTTAATTTGCCAGCCACCATGTCACATTGAATCCTGGGCTCTCTGGAGAAACGACAGAGCCCTCATTGTTCCTCCCCAGCTCAGGTTCATTTCTCTGTACACTCACTCACCCAGAACCCCAAGGAAAAATGCATCTGTATCGAACCACTTCTAGGGCATTGATTGCTCCCGTGTGATTATTCCGATAGCAACTGTGGAAAAGCATAAGGGTGAAAGAAATCACTGTAGTTTGCCTCATGTAGCCTCTAACTGCGGTGAGACGAACAGTCTAAAATACATCTCTATTTTCTCTGCTGCTTGTCTTTCAATACAAGTTTATTTACCATACCTCCTACTTGCTCTTAGTGGGTGATATGTCTTGAAGATAGAATAAATTCTGTCTTTCCACTTGAGAGCTCAATTTCCTTATACTGTAGTAAAACTGTCCCACTAAGAAAGTTCTTTGAAAGATTTAAGAATAATAGTTCCTTTAAGGTGGTAGAATCTCTTCAAGTTTGACAGCAATAAATGAAATTAAAGGACTAGGAGACTATTCTTTTTCCTCCAGTCCTACTGACTGCAGATCACTCTGAAATATCAGCTTCCATTTTGGTCACATATTTTATTTGTGGGACCACCAGAGTTCCCTAAAACAGTATTAGGGTTCATGAAAAATGGAACCTGCATGATGGCATGCAGGTGGCCATTTGGGAAAGGCCATTCTGTTTATAAGGAGCATCCTTCTTCGGAGAAAGCCACATGAACAAACTGTGCTAAGGAGGTTTCATACTTAATACCTAGAGCTCAGAGAAGTGAGCCTTCAGGACTTCCCAGGGAAGTAAATAAGTATTTTGCCTGAAGGCCACAGTCATGTGCTCTTTAAAGATGCTAATATGTTTGCCAAATTTATTTTAGATATTTTAGGAGAAAGAAGCAGAATGCTACAGAGGATAAGGGAGCTGTAAGATGGAGGAGAGAAATTAACGATGATGGAAGAAAGCTGTGAAAGGGTAAGTAGGGGCTATGTGCTGGCTGGACTGCTAGGTTGAGCACAGTTGTACCATCTTAACATTGAACACAGCGTTGAAGATGAATTCTCTTAGGTACCAAGTTCAGACAAAAGTCTATCATCATATTCATGAGAATGGACAAAGACAGACTCAGACAGAAGAGGAGGCTGGGAAGAGTCAGCATATTTTTAGAAATCAGAATCCCTGTAAGTTACTGGCAAAATGGGGAAGGCAAGGAAAGGAAGTAAAGGGTCCTTCCTAAGTGTCTTTCACCAATCTAAAAAAATGAATGAGATGTTGGCTGTGGTTGGGTTGGGTCAATTAAGAAACGTGTTCTTTCAGTTGTGTTCATCCTTGGGACTCTGAGGTTTTATTTGAGAGTAATGTTTAAGCTTCATAGAAGAAAATCTCTCTTTTTTATTATGAGTACCCATAGGAACTGTTATCACTATGAAATACAGAATAGTATTTGAAAGTCTCTCTGGAAAACTAACATGTTCACAAAATAAGTTAGGATCTTGTCAGATTAGACCTCACTAACTCCATTGTAGAGGGGAAACATCCCTTCAACCTCTGAAAAGAAAGACCCCTGGATATTCTCCTCTAAGGAATATAAATTTATATTTAATGATAGAAAATTGTAGCTTTCAAGGATCCAGCTGAGAGATAGAAAAAGCAGAAATATCAAAGCTGCGTTATCCTGATTGGAGACCTTATGTCTTCATCTTCTTCAGGATGACTTTGCAATGTCATACAATCACTTACCTGACTCACAGATTTACCTGAAACTTTATAGACATCCCATAGGCTTTTCAAAGTTGGGCTAGGGATATGGCTAAGTAGGAGAAGGGTTACCCAGCATGTTGAGGCTCTAGGTTTAAATCCTAGTACTCTATGTAAAACAAATATATGAATAAATAGTTTTCTCTTTAAAAAAAAAAAACCCTTCTCCATTCTGTTCTGAGCTTTTGCTTCCCCTTGGATATCATTTACTGAGCTCTTTTGCTATGCTAAATCCTAGTCATTGTTTCGTATTTTTCCTCCTCACTTCTAGTAGTTGTACAAATGAGATATTTGTAACGTCTGTTTTTAAACGTGATGTGTGTGAAAATCTTAACAGTACTTCTAGTATCACACATCTAGAAAGAGGAAAACTGAGTGTTCCAAATGAAGTATTCCCGACACAAAGTTCCCCCACTTCATCCATTGAACTGTCATCTGTAAACAAGATAGACAGAACAAGATCACTAGAAACTCTTAGTTACCTTGAATTCATTGGTTCTAGAACTCAGTGCTTATTAAGAAAATTATTGTGTTCAATTAATAAGAATAGTTCCAGTGTGTTGGCAATAAGAGTACAATAAATATAAAATACCCAGCAATTGGAACCTCTTCCATTGTGCCATATAAAGTTATATATGATACTCGAACCCAAATACTATAATTCCAGATTGTGAGACATTACAGTTAAATTGTTTCAATGATCCTCAAAAATATATTATTTTTGTCTTGAAAGTAAAGGAAATAAAGGTTTTATAAATTTGGGGGAAAAACAAAAATAATAGCATAATTTTCTACATGGATATGTTTCAAAATTAATACAATGTTTAAAAACTTGTATTAATGCACATGCTAAATATAGCAATAAAAATGTCACACTAAAAATAAACTGTTTTAGAGCATGTTCAATGGAATAATAAGTACAAACATTTGGCAATCTGGAGATCTGGAAATCTGAAGAGTCATCAGTGGTTTAGGGTGGTTAACCTTGACTTCTTGGCCTACTGCAATCTTAAAGCTGCTTCCCTCTGAGACAGTGTGGTAGGAGAGAACCACACACCTGAAGAGGAGCTGAATGTCATGAACTAATAAACATCTCCAAACGTAGATCTATGAAAACAGAACATGATTGCTGCAGGACCTTCCCCTAGCCCATCCATAACCCATGAACATGACTATAAGCACATTGACTAAAGAGCAATTTCAACAGCCCCAATGTACTATAGTAATTTTTTTTTATCCTTCAGGCTCTATTGAAGCCACTCAACAATAGTCAAAGAAATCATTTCAAAAATGGCAGTCAATGGTATTTTTCTACATGGACGGCAAACACAAGAAAGTAGGAAATAACAGAAAGGAAGAGATGCATTCTTAAGAGCACCCTTAGGAGCACTGCTTCACTTTGGCGGTAACAAACAAACTCTACCAAATCTGGCAACCTAGCCAGGTAGGGAATCTTATTGGTTGGCTTACCTTTCATTATGTTACCAACTGTGAGATTTTTCTTTTTCATGTCTATAGTGCTGAGAGATTACTTGGGGCTTTGTGCATGCTAGGCCTCTACCACTGAGCTATGACTCCAGCTTCCTGAGAAAACATTTAAGTCTTCAATGATGCCATTTAATCCCTCTCACCAATTGAGAAATATGTTAATTCAAAAAAACCCATTTCTTTCCATAAAAGAAAAGCTTTCTCACACTAATGTTCCTTTGTCTAGCTATAATTTATTCATTGCAGCAGGGAATTTTTTTTCAAACAATACAATTTGGAATAAACATATGCCTAGTTAATGTTATCCTTTAGAGAGAAATAAAAGATTAATAATTTAGAACCATATAGTTGGATGGTATCTGGTTTGATAGAAATGTATTCTTGAGGTTGAACAGCAAAGAATTATTAAAAATTCAGAAACATTGGCAGAATTGCAACTTCCTAGATGGTAATACAGCCCTTTGTAAGCAAGAAGTAGGATTTTTAACCCACATGTAGGTTGTCACCCTTAATAGGAAGAAAATGCTAATAGATGTCTTTTTCTGTAACCTACATCTGTGTTAATGACAAACACTGGGACACTTGGAATTAAAAATTAGTGTGTCATTGTGGTGTCAGTGGCCTAGACACTGCTCAATTGTGATGACAGGAGCTTTCATACAGAATTAAAGTCCCAGAACTAAGGCTTTTTGGGGTATCATTCCAATCTCTCTGTCTAGATCCTTCATATTAGGATCTCAAGTAATGCATTTCCATTCAACATCCTGCTAAGCCTTGTTGCTGCTGAAACTCAAGATTCCAGTAATTCATATGTTGCCTAAAAATTTCCCCATTTTAGTTACATACTCAACTGAAAATTTTTATATAACTTTCATCTTTTAGATACTAAACTACTGTTATATATAATATAATCTTAAAACAAATTTCATATTAAAATAATAAAATTTTGAAGTACTTTTGGTCCCAACTGTTATCTTAATTAGTAGTCTATGAATATTAAATTATTGAGTGCTCATAGCAGCTGTAAAAATGGTTATATTTACCTACATTTTAAGAAAAGAGAACAATGCACATAAAGAGAATGGATTGCTCAAAGTCCTACAGCTCCCATATAGGAAAGCCAACTATGGTTTCGTGCACTCTGAATCCCACAGCCTCATCTGAAACTCTAGACCTCAACAGATATCAAAATGCTTTCCCTTGAAAACCAGTCTTCTTAAAAAATTATAGTGGTAGGAATATGCTCCCAACACATTGTGGAGAACAAGAGAGAGGGGAGGGGATAAGAGAAAGGCCTTATAAGACAATATAGGCAGACATCTTTTATAGATATTTATGAAAATGTGCATAGAAAAATTGAAATAGACATAAACCAAAACATTATTTCCTGGTAATGGGGTTGGGAGGATTTTCCATGTTTCCTTTAAGGGAATGGGTGTTCATGCATCATTCTTATAATCAGAAAACAAAAATCGATTCAGATTTTAGAATTCTTAAAATAGTTATAGTTGACCTATTTTATGAAATATGAATTAGTTTAGATTGTAATTTTATTGTTTTCATACTTACTAGCCTAAGAGCTATACAAATATAATCTCTCAATAATTCCTGTAGCTTTATTGCAGAACAAATTAAACTTCACATACAGATCCTGCAGTATTAATTTTAGTTGTTCGATGAAAAACAAAATGCAAATCATTTTTCCCACTGAAAATAAACATGCAGAACTTGGAGTTCAGCTCAGGCAGATAATGTCGGGCTGGCACATGTGAGGCCCTGGGTATAGGCTCCAGGACCAGAAAAATAAATACATTTCTTAAAAGAAAACTAAGTGTAATATTTATACACCACTACAATGGAAAATTTATACACAGGGAGTTATTTTGGCATAGGCCTGAAATCCTGGCGCTTAGTAGGCAAAACCTAGAAGATTCCAAGTTTAGTTCAAGGCCAGCCTAAGCTATTTAGTGGGGCCCTGTCTTGAGCAAAACAAACAGAGATACTGAGGAGCAAAAGGTGACAAAGAAATGAAATTCTTAATTAGTGTTTGTATTTAATTTTTAAAACCAGAATTTATTTTGATGTTAGGATCCGTAGAAATAAGCCAGACCTTAAAAGGTAAGACCTGTATATATTCATAACAGCATCATCCACAAAAAAAAACAAAAGATGGAAGCAATTGATGATATTAATTGACAGATAAATGGATTGAAAAAATATGAAGCATTCATACGATGGGGTGAGTATATGTCAGTCTACCAATAAAACAAATTTCTACAAATAGAGGTGAATCTGGTGGGAAATATCATGCTAAGTGAAATATATTGAGAATATAAGAACTAATGCTTTAAAACTACACTTATGTGAGGAGGAAACTAGGATGATCAAGTGCGTGGAGGTAGTAGCAGCTAGAGTTGAAGTGAATAAGATGATTAAGAGGGGAGAGGCTGGGGGAGGAAGAGGACAATGTTTTGAAGGTAATGGTTATGATGTTTGCTGAATAATGTGAATTTATTCAATGCTCCATTATTGTCCCTCTAAAATCAGTTAAAATGGCAAACTGTGTTATAAGGAACTTGATACCATAAACACAAAATAGATTAAAAGGCATTAAAATACTATTTATTCAATTTATTATTGCCTTCAAGAAAGATATTTTGAAAGCTTAGAAACCGATCCATTAATAAGGGATGTACTCACAAAGACTATTTAACACACACACAAAAAACAACAACAACAACAACAAAAAACCTAAATGACATCAATTCCTAATAGTGACAAAATGCTGAGACCCATTAGAGGAAAAGTGATCATAAACAGGATTGGGGGATAATAATGAAGAGACAGAAACCATGCCATGTCACCACCTTAATTTTGACCTTGAGTTCTTGGTAGACTAAGGAAGGGGTCTCCTTAGTACACAAATAATAATTTTGTATTATATTATGCATTTGACCAAGGGGTAGGCAGGGTTGCTTATATAAGCCCAGCTAGACCCCCAACTCACATAGCTTTTAATAAACAAGTCAGTTGCCAGGCTGTGGTGGCACATGCCTTTAATCCCAGCACTCGGGAGGCAGAGGCAGATAGAGCTCTGTGAGTTCAAGGCCAAGCCTGTTGAGGTTTTTGTTGTTGTTGTTGTTGTTGTTGTTGTTTGTTTTGATGTTTGTTTGTTTTAAGTCATTTTACTTAATACAGGGTCTTAAGTAGCTTAAGTCAGCCCTAAACTTATTTTGTACCTGAGGCTGGCTTTGAACTCTTGATATTATTGCCTCCATCTCCCAAATGTTGCCACAATGCCTGGAATAATATTGCTAACAAAATAAAAATTTTAAAAGGAGAGGCAGAACTTATTTTTTCTTTTGTCAACCTATCTCGTAAAATGTATGCACAGTTTTGAAGTTCAGTGGGTTTAATGTGAGAAAGGACCCTCCCTGTGCCACTTAGATGGGAAAATCAATAAGGAAATGGAATCCTTTGGGCAGTTAGAATTTTTTAAATGAATTTTTCTTCAAAAAAATTATTGCTTTTCTTAATTTATGTATGAGTATTAAATACTGTTTTGACCCAGATTCCTCTCCCTAATGAATTATTCATAATATTCAGTATTCTACATGAAAATACACCATTTCTTCTTATGGGGATGCTAACTGGTAGGTACAGTACTATTATAATATTAGAGTGTTCCATGTTGAACGTGCCAAGTGCTGGATACTGTCTTACGCTCTCTAGGGGCATATGCATACTGAATCATCAAGCCCTTTCTAGTAGACATTGCTGCTTTCACAATTTTACAATTAAAATCTGAGAGTCAAGAAACTTAAGTAAACTGCTGGGCGGTGGTGGAACACCCCTTTAATCCCAGAACTCGAAAGGTAGAGGCAAGTGGATCTCTGCGAGTTTGAGGCCAGCCTGTGCTACAGAGTGAGTTCCAGGAAAGGTGCAAAGGTACACAGAGAAACCCTGCCTTGAAAAACCAATAAAAGAAAAAAGAAAAAGAAAGAAAAATGAAAGAAAGAAACTTAAGTAAATGTCCAGCACAGCATGGAGACTCAGCCATATGGTCTCAGCAGTAGGGTGCAAAGATGTGTGCCTGGCTTGGTTGCTTACCTAGCCATCTGAGAACTTACTTTAGCCAAAATGCCCACAGTTTGGCCGTAGAGTGAATATAATAACCCTGAGTAATGCTGGGCAAAGCATATGGTGTAATACATACACAAATACTCTGAATGGCGAATTCTCTGAGTACCTGGGACTGTAGAAACCTGGAGATTCATTTAAATATTTGAGTAAAACTGATTCTCTAGAAACATCTGTCTTCATTTTACCACTAATTTGGGGCCAGCATTTTAGAAACACTGTGATGTGAAATAAGAGTGACAAGTTCTTCTCTGGGTCCAGTGTTGACACTCTAGCTGTAGTTTCTCACCACTCTTTAATTAATGACTTACCTACTGGTGGTGGCCTAAAGATAACACATCCATAGATACTGTCCTGTATACAATTTTACATGCAGTAAATAATAAATGGCAAATTCACAAAAGCTTTTATAGTACTTATTACTATTGCTAGGGAATGGCAGATGAGATAAAGGTGAACTGAAATTAGCCACATAGAAGTGAAATGTAGTGGACACTTTATAAACAGTGGTTTTTTGACACTTTGAATAAATTTCGTTGGAATTACATTACATTGGTAACACTTCATTTCATCCTAAATTTTGTTGGGTAAGATGTTTTCCTGTTGATCTTTACTTCATTTCACAAGAGAACTGCAGAGACATGACTTTTTTTTTTTAATTCTCTCCTTTTTTTCTTCATTTATGAGCAGAGATTGAAGGAAGGTCCTGCTATGAATACTGAGTCTTACATAAGAAACAGCTAGAGACATGAATCAATTCACTTAAATAAAAAAAAAAAAGAACTCACCTTTAATAGTCTCTGTTGAATTTTTGCTATGATAAAAATAAGAAGTAATGAGAGATAATACATGAAAAAGATAGTATTTTTAATACTAAAATAAGTTATGAATACAGACTTTGGATATCTTTTCGAGTCCCTCTTTAAAAAACTATATAGGGGGTTGGGGATTTAGCTGAGGGGTAGAGTGCTTGCCTAACAATTGCAAGGCCCTGGATTCGATCCTCAGCTCCAGCAAAAAACAAAAAACAAAAAACTATGTATGGATTTTAAATTTTATTTTCTAAAATCTGACCTGTTTTAATCACATGCTGTAAATCTAATAGACGTCTTATTGCCCATTCATGGTTGGCATATTTACATTTACATTCTCATGTTAGCTGTTGGTATCCCATTTACATCTTTGCAGCATCTAACTATTTAATGAAATGGACTTTTACTTTTGTAAACTTTAATGTTTCATCTATGAGCGTAATGCAACCAATACATTGTAAACACTTATGGATCAGTTAAGGCAGAATTTTAATTAAAAATGTGAGCTTAGAGCATCAATAGAATTACATAGAAAAAGATTCTTAGTATTTGTTGATAGGAAGTTAATAGAGGCTACTGTGTGTAATAGAGGTACTTGTGCTACGTGCCCATGGATGCTCAGGTATGTGTTACTTCTTTTAATGTTCACAATAATTTTATCATTGAAACACTACTGTTATTTCGCAGCCACATGCTTAAGAGACCTGCTATAGAAGAGGTAGCAAGGCAGTGATGAAGTTAGGCTACACCTGTTATTTTGACTCCAGAAGCAATATGCCTTACCTCTAGTCCACACTGTAGAATTATTTTAACTTACTTATTTTTCAAACTATTCACTATATAAATTGTAGCAGTGGAAACCAATGAATTTTTATATCTAAATTATGCTCACCTAAAGCATAAAAAAAATGTATTAGCTTTACTTCAGAGAACACCAATATGTGTCTTGATGACCAGGAGGAGTTTTCCTAACAAAGCTGGGAGCAAGGGCAACAGCCTAGAATATAGCCAGTTTTTATTCTATGTTTATCCCACCTCCCAACACCAACATTTCTCAAGTTCTTTCTCATTCCTTACAAGCTTGTTCAAATATTATCTCTTTCAGACATACCCTTCCTGCTTTTTCTCCACTTAGGCTGTAAGTTTATCCTGCAGTTTTTGTTCGCATGTGAGGCCCCTACCCTTAGAAGCCTTGCTTCCATACTTCCTAGTCTTTCTCCTTCTTCCCATAAGCACCCTGCTTTCCATCCCATTGTAGTGTTAATACACACATGCACGCGCGCGCACACACACACACACACACACACACACACACACACACACAGAGAGAGAGAGCATTATAGTTTTCTATTCATAGGTGAGTCTCTTCTAAGTTACCTGAAACTTCAAAACCATTAGAGTGAGTTATTTATTGATCTTTAGGTGGTAAGTGAATAGTGATCTCAGTAAATTACAAAGTAGCTTCCCAGTGGCTACCCCAGACTAACACACCAATATTTGTTGAAAAACTATTTCACTTGTGCTTCACCATTTATTATGCATTTTCGCTTACATTGTCTTACATATATATTATGGTAAGCTCCTTTGGTTAGTATAATATTCTAACTTTTAAATAACAAGGAACCTTAAGACTAAGAAGAGTTAAGTGTTATACAAGGTCGCAGATGATGCAATGGACAGAGATGAGACTCTAACTCATTCTGAGTGGTTTACCCAGGGTGGTCTTCCCTCCAGCTCAGATGAGGAATTGATCCCCCGATGATGAGCAAATTCAACAAATTTCATGCTCTAATAAGATTTTACTACACTGGAGTGGTTGCATTCTACAGAAATGTTTTAACCTTACATTGCAAGTTAACTATTTATTGCAGAGCAGAATGGTAATAAATAATAGATACCGTATTTGCCCTTGAGAAAATCTAAAATTTAGTAGCAAGGATCACAGAAAAACAGAAATAACTCATTGAATGCTGAAAGAGTCAGGAGCTCATCCAATACACATTTATTAAATAACTAGTCTGTGTGGCAAGCTCAGCACACTCTATGAGGACTTAAAAAGAGTGGGTGTGTACGTGTCCCACAATGAATGTCATCGAAAATGTGACTAAGAACATTCAACAAAAACAGCAGGTTCTCAGAGGACATGTGAAGAACTGGGTAACTTTGAAACATTTTTAGTGGGTATGTGTTGTCTGCTTGAGTGTGTGTACATGCACCATGTGTGTGCAGGAGCCTTCAGAGATCAAAAGAGGACATCAGACCCACTGGATCTGGAGTTATGGGGTGTTATGAGCTGACGTATGTGGGGGTGCTGTGACTCATACTCTGTCCTCTGCAATAGCAGTAAATACTCTTTGCATTTGAACCATCTCTCCAGCCCCAACTAGTTAACTTTTAAAAGACGAGGTTAGAGATGATCATTCTAAGAAGATGCCATGACAGAGAAAGAAAACAGGTTCAGCTAGAGTGGTAGAAAGACTGGAACATTTCAAACACTGAATGCTTGTCTGGGAGAGTCATTTAACATTTGTTAAGCCATTGGGAAGCCATCAAGAGTTTTGGGTGTGAAAATGTAATTATTAGAGCTGGAATCTGTAAAGATTGATCTACCTGGTAAATGCTGAATGTGATGAGAAGCTTGAAGCAGGGGATACTACGCAGATGCTCTAGGATAACAATGATAAAATGGTGTCATCTAATTGTATCATTATAGTGCAAAAAAAAATAGCTTGACATTTTCAAATAAAGACATTCTTTTGGTCTATTCCCTAAAATAGATGCGTCCCTTTTGATAGAGTCTCCACACATGAGTTTTTGTATTAAACAAAATGCTTAATAGAGTGAGGGATGGCACCTCAGTCCCGTTAAATTAGATCTGCTATTCCTTAGAACTACAGTCCCTTTGGTAGTTGTGGGGAATGTCTATTACAGATTTAAAAAGAAGAAGAACATGAAGCGCACAGCAATTTTTCATAGTTATTACAGGTGACATCTAAACTGGCAGACTGCAGGGCAAGGAAAGCCAAATAAATTAGACAAATGAAAGAGTTTCTTTAGTCTCCTCAATAGACACCAACAGAAGCCCATAAAGAGATAATGAAGATGTCCAAAGCAGTTGCTGCTGAATGAGAAAGCCCAGATATCTATCCATTCTCAAATGCATTCCACAGAACAATTACTTTCCATTGCTATTTTTATGTAGGGCCATTTTTAAGATAGTTGTGTTTCCCATATGTTAATCAAAACATTTGCACATGTGTCAATTATAATGGGGTCAATGCTAACTATAGTCTACTAATTATTATATTTGGGATTTGTAAATACTTTAAAGGATCAACTTCACCAATTTAACCTGATGTGGTTTTTTTGTTTGTTTTTTGTTTTTTGTTTTTGTTTTGTTTTGTTTTGTTTTTTTGGTTTTTCAAGACAGGGTTTCTCTGTAGCTTTGGAGCCTGCCCTGGACTAGCTCTGTAGACCAGGCTGGCCTCGAACTCACAGAGATTCGCCTGGCTCTGCCTCCCGAGTGCTGAGATTACAGGCGTGTGCCACCACCGCCCAGCTTGATGTTTTTATCAAGTAGAATAGAAAGATTCACATCTCGGTACTGACCCCTGGGGCTGACACTGAAATACGCTAAATAAATAGTTGTTTAATGATAGTTATTCTGTGCTATAGAGCTACAGCTCTGAATGTATTGCTACTGGTTGGTCAAAACAACTGTCTTAGTTATAAATTCTGTCAGATGATTTACAAAATGCACTTTCTTTATGAATACATTGTGAAGATTTGCATACTTTTATTTTGGAGATGTATAATGCACATTACCGTATTGAAGTCTGCTATGCCCTGACTAGATATAAATCCAGCTTAACTGTATTCGATGGTGTGAGCTCTAAATTTCCTTGGCCATTTATTTTTCTTTGATATCAATTCATTTTCCAAGTAGACTATATAGAATATTGCTAGAGAACAAGGAAGGCAGTCATATAAGAAAATGTGAACTCTTAATAAAAAGTTCTATCTCTAACTATACAGCTAACAAATTCTGGTTTGAGTGTACATGATGGCTGTTCAATACATGTGGTTGTGGAATTTCCATATTTCTATCCAGTTCAGCCTCAAAAGTAAGATTTTTTTTTGTCTCCTCACCTCTACTGCCTCCATTTGATCACACTTTCCATCTTCTGACTCCATGACAGGAAAAAAATGTTGAATGCAGGAGACAAATGACAAACAGACCCCAGGAGCCCCCAAACAGGCAGTGTCATAGAAAAAAAGGACAAGGAACAAGACTGACAGATTTTTTGATGGGAAAAATAAATTGCATTCAAGATTAGCTAGATCCAGGAGTCAACTCAAATCTGCACTATGAGAATGTGGGAGGTAATGAGTTTCCAACAAGATTTCTGTTTGGAAGAATATTACTTTTAGAAAGAGCAAGAATAGTCATTGCCTCCAAGCATGCAGCATGGAACCCCAGGAATACCATTCTCAGGGGAGCTGAGAAGCAACATCCAAGCCTTGGTACCACTAGCATGAAATAAAGGTAAGAGGAAGTGATCCTCCCTTCCTAGAAAGTTGGTCTTCTGATTGGGTAGCTAGAAGTACTGGAAGATGGAGATTTATATTTAACTCTCTTCCAACCACTAGATTCTATGATTGAATCCAAAGTTGTAAAGGACAACATAGTTAAATCACAGTTTCTCTGGCTGTTATCCAATCCAGTAGGAGATCCTCCATACATCACTTGACTCAGGGGTATGACTATTACCACGCCATAAGGCCAGAAAAGTTCTTTATTGAGATAGACTATGTCTCTTTGAAATATGTTCACAAAACAATGTCGAGTGAGAAAACTGTCCCAAGACTATAGGGATCTGTTTGCCTTCATTCAAAACATTAATTTGTGGGGGAAATCCAGTAGCTTATAAATAGTTAAGTGTAGGACCATAGATAAGTGAATTTAAGAATTTGAAAGAGTTCTTACAGACTCACATATGAGAAGCTGGCAGCATTATGTGCAAATGAAGAAGAAACCATTAAAAACTGGATAGCTGGACAATATTCCTGTGTCAATTGTACATTTTTTAAAGGAAACAGTTACCAGATGCTATAGACCATTTATCATCCTGACCAGACTTCTCTCACTCCTTTCTCTTTTAGAGTTGAAAATGGTGCAATTATTCTGTTATGCCTCACAAAACAGTAAATTATCTCCAATTACTGTAAATTCATAGTCGCAGTAAAATGCTTGCATAGAAGAACATACTCCCCATGGCCATCTTGAAATTTATTATAATATCATAAAATTATAAATCTGAAAGGAGTTTCAGAAACATGTTTAGTCCATTTGTCTTGCCTCTGGGCAGGACTAAGCTGTAAATGATTCCAGGGAAACAGCTAAAGAAAGGATCCAGCAATTACTTCTGTTAGCTATGGGGTTCGATTCCATTTAGATAGTGACAAATACCTCATCCCATATGGTACATTCCTTACATGGTTTCTCATGTTGATACTCAGATAAATTAACACACCAAAAAAAACCCCACATATTCTAGCATCTCAACACAAGCAAATGATCTCTCGGCAGCAAATGGATAAATAAATACATCTGTGATCAATTTTACCCACTTGAGCTTTTGAAATATTCGTTGCTTTGCGTTGATATTTCCCTTTTCATCAGAAAGACAGCCCTGCCTACACAGACTTCTAACTATGTTAGAGGGAATATCAAAGTAGTATTTGAAGAGACGTAGGGCAATCTAACCTTTGTGTAACACATTTACAACCCATAAAGCAAGGAGAGCTACAGCCAGGGAGGTTATTAAATATTAGCCAACTTTAAAATTGTAATCAAAATTTTTGTTGGGAATCAGGATGAGTCAGGTATCTTGTATGAAATTTTAGCACAATCTGCTTTTATTGTGTGTGCAACTTACCAGGTAATTTCCCATCCAGAGCGGGCCCTCCTATCAACTAAGGTTGTCTTTAGTGTTTCTGAGGTGCTCTGAAACTCTATCAAATAAGATTTATTAAATCCCTACACTATTTACCTCATGGCTTTAGAAAACAGAAGAATAAAGCAATTCAAAAATTACTAGAAGGAAAGAAATAGTAAAGATCAGAGTTTGGGAGGGGAAGAGATTTGTGGTTGGTATGTGAAAGGAATAGAAAATTTCTTAATAAAAAGGAAAAGAAAGAAAAAGCAAATTGTAAAGATCAGAGTTTAAATAATTGAATCAGAAACCAAAAGACTACAAAGGGTTCATGAAAGGTTAAGCAGGGTTGGCAAACAGTTCCCTGTATTCTGAAAGCTACCAGGGAGAAGCATCCATTGCAGTGAGAAGTATAGCATACAGATTTATAAGTTAGATCTCCGTTTGATACTTACATCTAGAAAACATCATTGGTCATCTAGATTTTGGCTCTCATCGTTGAAACAGGAATACCTTTAGGTTAGAATAAGGATGGAGATAAATTATAAAAATTAATGTATAGCCAAAAAACTCAGTCCATGTTTAGAGTTGCAATGCCAATGCTCTTATTGTTTGTAGTATTAGTGTGTCTCTTTTTTTTTTAAACTTTCTTTTTATTTGTTCTTTGTCTCTTTCACATCATGCATCTCAACCCCATTCATCTCCCTGTCTCTTTGTATCTACCCTCTGTCCTTACCGCACAAAATAAAATAAAATTTAAGAGAAAAGAGGGGGGAATAATCTTGTCAGGGAAGCTGTAGTGTGGCACAGTGAATCACACAGTGTATCTTCAGTCCACATATCTTTACTTGCAAATGTTTATCACAGAGTCATTGTTTTGGTTCGAGGCCTCTGGTTTCTGCTACACCATCGACACTGGGCCCTCACTGGGACTCCCCTCTGATATCCTGTTGCTGCCCGGTGTCATGGAGATCCTGCAGCTTTGGATCTTAAGGAGACTTGAGGAAGTCTCAAAGCATGGCAAAGAAGTATCTGATTAATATTAACGTTCACAAGTACTGATTGGGATTTTACTCCATCAGGGCTATATGCAAGATTTATGAAGACCCACACAAAACCTAGCAAAGAAAAAGAGGGCTAGAGAGATGACTCAGCCATTAAAGGCTAGGCTCACAAACAAAGCTATAAGAAAAAGAGAGAAATAATCTTACTTGGATCCTACTTTATAAATGAGAGGTGCTTAGCTGGCAGTATTGACAGAACGTGCCCAGCTTGACTAACCTAGGATCCGAACCCAGGACTTCTGAATCCAAGATCAGTGCCTTATCCACTTATAATCTTCAACCTCTGCTCCTGGAGCAGTCCTTCCCAAAGTCTCCTGTGACTTCGATCACTTACATCGTGGCATGTTTTGAAGTCCCACAGTGAGTGATTGACACAAGATGATAGCATAATTATTTGTTATATTGTCTTGCAGGGTCAAAGAGAACATCATCTTTGTAACTTAATAAATCTGAGTTCTGCCTCCAAAGGTCTCAGTGACAAAGTCATTCCTTTAAGCATGGCGGACAGGCTTCTGCCCAGGATCTTATGAAATCTAGATATCCCTGCCAATACAGAAGTGTCCATGTAGGCATCTGTAGGCATCGGTGGATCAATGATAAACGGTTTTGTGCAAAACCATTCTGTTCAGAACTAAGGATAAATTCTTAAGCTTCAGGGTAACTCCGTTTAAAAAAAAAAAAAATGCTGTTATTGAAGAACATCCTCTACCAACAATACAAAGGAAAAAATAGTGAGAGGTTGAGGTCCCAGTAAAATCATTCATAGCCTAATTAAATTCCCTCTCCACTCTGTTTTATTGTAATTATAATGTAAAAGGCATGCTTATGTTTTGATGCCTTGATACATATTGAGAAATACAATATTCTTAAGTGGGTTTTCCCTCTGCATTTCCCTGCCTAAATATAATGCAGTCATTAGCCATGTGGGCCCACAGTGCACTGTGTTCAATTCGCCAACTGCTGTTCTGCACATTCCCTTGGCCAATTTATTTCAATTTCAGAAGGAGCAACCAACTCCGCAGTGGATGACTGCTGACTGCAGTTCTACACCATCACTCTTGGAGAGTAAACTTGTATCAAGCAAAAAGCCACCACGTCTGAGCGTGGATGAAATCAATCCCCTGTCAAGCCTTTGCCCCAGGGGCTGGCAGACCCTGGCTCCTGTACAATGGCTACATTGCTACACATAGTTCACCTGCTTCAAATGCACACAGTACAAAATGCAAGGAGAGAGAACTAGGTTCTGAGGGATTAGTCAAGCCAGTCCTTGGAGGTGTAAGAGCCAGGCCATGTCTATGGCATTAGGAATGGAAGCCCAATGTCATAATGCTGCTGTCTTCTTTGGAATTTAAACTGTATAACTCTTTTTTTTTTTTTTTTTTTTTTTTTTTTGGCTTTTCGAGACAGGGTTTCTCTGTGGAGCTTTGTCCCTTTCCTGGAACTCACTCTGTAGCCCAGGCTGGCCTCAAACTCACAGAGATCCACCTGGCTCTGCCTCCTGAGTACTGGGATTAAAGGTGTGCGTCACCACTGCCTAGCTAAACTCTATAACTCTTAGAGGATACAGCTTACAACTCCCAATTTTCTAAGTTAGGGACTGGGAGCCTAACTGCTCATAAAACTTCCACAAATTGCTATCACCAACTTAAAACAGCTGTATTTACCAAATAAATATGTTCTAGGTAGATACATGGGCAGGAAAATCTATAGCACAGATTTAGTATGGACCACCCTCCATCCTTTTGACCTCCTCTTTTGTCTGTTCTATATTGTCATTCCATGGAATTTTTTTTTGAGACAGGGTTTCTGTCTTCTGTGGAGCTTTGTGCCTTTCCTGGAACTCACTTGGTAGCCCAGGCTGGCCTCGAACTCACAGAGATCCACCTGGCTTTGCCTCCCAGGTGCTGGGATTAAAGGCGTGAGCCACCACCGCCCGGCAGAATAATTTTTTTAGCACAGGAAAGAGGATCTAGCCAGGTATTGGACAGCACATCTATTTTTAGCACACATTATCACTTACCGCATTACCTTGCATTTAAGAATAGAATATTTGAGTGGTTTGTTTTTATATCTAAGATGAATGTTTATGAATTATTGCTTATGTGTTGTCAAACTCCAGGTAAGATTATGAATTGAATCTAGAAGCTAGTTTCTAGTTTATATAAATATGAAAATATGTCTATAAAATCTTTTCATGTTAATTTTTCCAAACATAATACTTTACCTGTAATCAGAATACTCAAGCCATTTCATTCATGTCTAAGTAAAATTCCAAAGCACTAGTTTTCAATAAAATCACATAGTATACTCTTTCTCATTTTAAATGATAAACAGTCAAGCTTACTGATTTTAAACACATAAGAATGCAAAAGCCCAGGACAAAACAAATTAAGAGGGAGAAGGGAGCATCTAATGAACAACGCCGAGTCAAAACAGGGAATGTGTTATCACTTACATTCGACACCATGAAAACTAAAGTTGTTATCATTAAGTTTAGAGACGTTCAATGATTTATGGAACCTACGTGGCTGGCTCCTTAAATGCTGTACTCCACGGGCCTCTAAATGAATTCTTTTTCTGTGCCGTGTTATTTTCCGGGTAGATCTCATTTTCTGCCTTGGCTATAATGGCTGCTTAAAGGTCTGATTACTGTCAGTCCATTACTTTCTGAGGCCACTTTGAACTGAAACCTCAGACTGGTACCTCAACCTGCCTCTTGATTCTCTTCCCTCTTCCTTTCCCTGGGATGGTTCATCCTCTGGCATCCACTTTCGAATTCCCTGTCTGCTCTCTCTCTCTGGTTCCTCAATGTCTCTCAAGTGCTGCTGGGAGCGCTGTGTTACCCTTTCGGCCTCGCCTTCCTTAGCTAGTGCCTGCTCTCCCCACATGTTGTACTCTCAGCCTTAAGCCGAACCTGGGCCCACTTTTGCAACTAGAGAAATCTACTTAAATCATGCAAATTTGTCATCCGTTTCTTTGAACCTTAGGCGACTCCCAGTTTTCCATGGGAAGCAGGTCAGGCTCTCCAGCAAGGTCCCTCTTGGATCTGACACATCTTTCCTTCCAGGAAACTTCAACTCCTCTCACCCTTTGATCCTGCTTTGTTCTTTTGATATACCAGCTTCTTACAGAGCCAGAGTTTTCAACAGTCGTTCATCCTTCTGCCCAGAGGTTCTTATTTTCACTCTCCCCCATTTCTACGTGATGCCTCTGCACTCTTTACAATCCTGTGAATATCACTGTCACCAGAAGTTCTTCTCTGACCCAGTCAAAAATTGATACAGGGCTCATGTTTGTAAGGTTATGAGCTAGGTGGCCTGAGAGCTGACATGACATTACTGATGTTCGAGCTTTCTGAGAACCATATGCTTGGCAATGAACTTGAAACCCTAAGAGCTGCAGAGAAGGAGGCACATGTCACATCATTTAGTCAGATTCCTTCACTTCCTAAATTAATTCATATGTTGTGGATGTTGTTGTTTTTCCTAGGCTAAATTACTTAAATAGCCTTATTCTCCCCTTGAGAAAGGACAAAAGATAATTAGACATCCTCCACGGCACAGATGGGGAAAATATCATCTCCCTTCCTCTTTTCTTAATCCCAAATATAGCCAGATGTAGTGCAGGTCCCAGCTGCCTCTTAAAGACTTACTCAGAGCGACAGGATCCAAGCAATTGGGACAGTCACTCAAGCTTAGCTTTCACATCCAGAGGCCTCCCCAGAAACAGTGAATTAAGCTCCCCAAATCCCTATCCAGTCTACCTCATAAGGGAAATACCTCCACACAAAAGAGACAGGCCTGTGCAGGAGGAGGAAAGCCATTTGCAAAAGGCAGAATGCTCTCGTGTGGATGGTATGAATGCAGGCAGTTTAGAGGGAGAGAGCAATTGATATCTGTGTAATCATGAAAGCATGGCATGGAAGACCATGAAGACATGCTCAGGTGATCTTTCGTGTCCCCGCTTGAATTTTTGTTTGGCACTCGGTGTTTCAATCTCTGGGCATCTAAGCACTTAATCAGTCAAACATTTCCCATTCACCTCTGGTACACACATCAGCTGAGTGAAGCAGGAGCAACCCAAAAGAACATATACTAAACTAATTAGATTAACCAAAAGTGATGTGATGTTTCTGTGCCTTAATGCGTTAGTTTCAATTTTCCATTGTTGCAAGAGGGGTAGGACTGACATCTTCTGATGGAAACTTGTCACTTTGGCACACGGAAATCTAATTCATGGAGAGGCTCAGGAGCTCTCAAATTACAGCCCAAACTGTATCAATCTCCACAGCCAAGGTCCCTGACCTCAGAGGGAATCACACAGTTCCTTGAAGCCTCCTCCTTTCCTCCAATGATACAACTTCATTCATGTGAGGCAGTGTTGAGTATAGGGTTCTAAATCAATGGAAATCACCCATGCATTGGCTCCAACAAGTTTTTATGGAATTGTGGCATGTTGGTCCAGAATATCTTTTTTTTTTTTTTTTTTTTTTTTTTTTTTTTTTTACTTCTATTAAGCTATCTGCTTCTTTCCCTCCCCTCTGGAAAACCTGCTTTCTAATCATGACCATCATGGCATTCAGTAGCCACTTCTCATTGTCCTAGAATTCCTAGAGTATGGGAATTGAGCTTCCCATAATGCTTCCTCTTTCCCAGTCATTCCAGGACTGGGCACATGACTGATTTTGGTCTGCAGAAATAGTCAGTCGCTTGTGGAAGTTTTTGATATCTGTTGGATTTCTGCAATGTCTGGTCTTGAGTAAGTTAAAGTTCAATGGCATCAAATAGACTTTATTTTAAAAAATTAATAATAATTTTGCTATTGAATAGCCTCTTACTGATTCTAGAAGCAAGCCCTTGGTAATGAAGAATGTACTTCTACAACTGCATCCCATTCCCACCTAGCCATTCCCTGCCATCACCACCAGTGTCAGTAGCAAGCAGGCCAGAGACTACTGACAAGCAGTGAGTCTGCTCTACTTGGGCAATTGGCTGCTTTACATGCTGAAAACCAATGAACGACTTTAAAAACAGTTTCTGGAACCCAACTTAATTCCCTAAGGACAGACCTTGTGTAGAGAATCCAAACCTTTCTCTATTTAAATATCATGAACCTGATTATATATTAATCACACTATGTGACAGAAAATATAATTTAAGCCAATTAGCTTTTATTGAGTTCCTATTTTGTAATAATAATACATAATATTCTATGTAAAGAATGCTTTTAATTATATATAATATATATATTATATATATTATATATATATATATATATATATATATATATATCCTAGCAAAGGAGAATTTTCAAAAACTGCACTTAACCACACATGCTAATGGAAGTATTCCCCTCTTGTCACTGCTTTTAGCACTTTTTGAAGTGACTACTTTCTGTCTGTCACATTTCCTGGTAAGATTTATATGATCCTTCAAATTATAGATACATTACACGTGTCTTAAGTATACTCTCATTTCCCCAACTTCATCAGTCATATAATTAGATATAAAAGGCTGTAAAGAGATATTCATTTCCTTTGAAAGAAGGTCAGTGGATTGATATTCCCAATAAGTGTATGAACTTGTAACTAGTTATTAGCGGTCTCCTATAAATTGAGCTGTTGCTGCATTTGAATTTATCTGATTCAGATTCCAGATGTGATTATTAAAGCCAATTGCTTTCTAATCATATGTGATTTGTATCCATTTTGTTGTCCATAAATTGAGTCTAGCCACTTTGAGATATATATGAAGTATTGTGATGTTTAAGGCAATATGTGGTGTTCAATGAGTTCTTAGTAAATAATAAAAATCTTTTTTTCTCAGAATCATAGCTATTATCATCCCCATTTTGCCTGAACCTCCACTTTAGTATTGTAATCATCAATCTAACTTGCTACATTATTATTTTTAACAAATGATATCACATCATAAATAAGGTGATTATGATAAATAAGGTGATTATTAATAAAAATTGCTTCACTGAAAATGAAGATTTATGACAAGAGAGGACCATGATTTTACAAGAGTGCTGTCAACCTTCCAGAATCTATGACTATCCACAGAAATGTTTTTAATTCACTTTGATGGGAGATGGAATTTTTTAAGTTTTTCTTACTAACTTGCCAATTTTTCCACATGTGTCTACGAGGCACCAAACAAGTTCCTATCTCAATTATGTGTCTTATATTGACAGCCTTGGCATTACCCTTCTTATCCATGTGTTCAGTCCTTTGAGCTATCCCATTGTTTCTAGAAGATGCTGCCCAGTAACGCAGAGCACGCATTCTCATGCATGCATAAGGGCAGTAATTACAGAAAGAAAAATGAAAGAATATGAAGAGCCCTTAACAAACTAAAATTAATCTTGAGCTTCTTGAGCTGTCTAATACTCTAGATTCCAGTGAAGTAAGTCCTAGAAAAAACAAAATAGATATATATACTTTTTAAAAAACAACATGTGATATCAACTTCATTTGCTTCAGCAGGCGTTTACTTCACCTCCATTCTACAAAGAAACGGTAGCTACTAGGAATTAAGTAACTTGTTAACGGCTGCACTATTAACCATAGCAATTCATAACTGTATCAAAAACATTTTGCTTATTTATAATTTAGAATCACATTTCGTGCATAAAGCAGTGCTTTTGTGCATATAATCTTACTTTATTTTCCCCTCTAGCTGAAATAAAATCGAAGTATTTTACATTAGCTCAATTGCCAGCAGGTGTCTAATGGTTTAGTTTTCCATTTTTGGTGTTAGAACATTATGAGCTCCAATTAGTAATTTCTGATAAATCTGAAACCAATAAATTGGATTGGCTTTAAAAGTGTATTCCCATGTAGTGATTAGTTAACCATGTTCATTTTGACTCCCTGCCCCTTTCTCTGATTGTCTCTCATTGAAAGTCAAAGATAGAATAATTTTTGTATGAGTTAGACCTGATTCATCTCAAATAAAGCCAAAGGTGAGAGGGTGGAGTGAAAAGGTTGGAAGTTAAACAATAGAAGAAAGAAAGGAGAGAGAGAGAGAGAGAGAGAGAGAGAGAGAGAGAGAGAGAGAGAGAAGAGTGAAAATATGCCATGACTCTCTCTCTCCCCATTCTCTGCCCTCCTGTGGTTTCTATAGGAGCTATTGAAAATAAAAATCTTGAGTCTTGGTCTCTCTGAGGAAGTATAATACATCTATGCCTTGGTGAGTGGCATGGCACTTAGCAATTGTTATGTCACAAAAAGTTAAATTTCTAGATCCTCAAGAAAAATAAAAATAATTTAAAACTACAATTAAAATATAGCATTTGTTTGCTTGTTTTCTTCTTCCTGGTTCAGGCCTTCATTCTTCTGTGCCATACACAATACAACAAGAAGCCTTCAGAGTTCTCAGTTCATTTGCACAAAAATAAAAATTATAAAAAATTCCTCCATGCATTCTAATATTAATCAAGCATTAATAGGTATGCCATGCTCTGGCCTCAAGGACACTCCATCTCCTAGAACAGGCAGCTCTTGGCTCCTTCCAGTCTCTGCACAAAGGCTTCCTTGTGGGAAGGGGATTTTCATGACTTTCAAAACCCCCTGCCATCTTGGTCTCTGTTTTCTCAGAGCACTTGTCCCCGTGGAACATCTGTTTGTTTCACATCATTCTTGTCCCATTTAATTGTAAGCATCATTAATCCAAGACATTCTTTTCTTCACTGCTGCATGACACACAGGATGAATTCAGTGGCAGTTATTTCAACGTTTGTGATTTTAACGTGGATGAACAGTAGAGGTTGTTGTCTAGAACAACAACATTCTGATTAAATATCAGTGGGGAGTAAAGATAAATATAAGGGTATTGAAGCATTTTTATATCTTTAATATACAATATGTGTTGTAATATATGAGATATTTGCAGTGATACACTATTACCAATATTTGACTAGTGTGCTAGCATTGTAACTGAACTCTAATGAGTTTGCCATTTTAGAAGATCTACATGTACAGTCTCAAGTGATCACATTCTAGGTGTCTGTCTGGACACCTCAAAATGCTGTTGCTAACAATTATTTCCAACCATCAATAATACAGAGCCCTGGATGTTCCAAAGTTACTGCATGAACGGGCATGAGGGGCACTAGGGAGAAAATCAAAGTTCAAGGAGCTAGTGAGGTCACTCAGACGGTAACATGCCTGCCAAGCAAGGATGAGGAACTGAATCTGGATCTGGAACCTCAGCATCCATATATAAAGCTTTGTGCAATGAAACAGTATTGTATTCCCATTGGGAAGGTAGAGACGAAGGGATCTTTGGGGACTCCTGACTACCCAGTCTAGCAGAATCTGTGACTCCAAGTTCAATGAGAGTATTTAAGGAAGACACATGAAACACACACACACACACACACACACACACACACACACACACACACACACACATGCTATAAATTAATAGTTTTTTAAAGGAAGGCTCAAGGGTTATTGGACTATCTTCCACTGAAATCAGACAACTGTACTTGTTACTCTACCAAACTGATCACTGGAGTGTTTTCCTTCCAGAGGCAACAATTAGTTCTAACTAAACAATCTTGTTCTTCATTTTGTGTTTCTGAAAAACACAGTAGTACCTCTCATATGACTTTCTGGAAAATGTCTGACTAGCCTACCTTTAATCTACTTGTGTACTTGTTATAAAACTACCCCAAGAGTTATAAAAAGGAAAGATAATTTTCTTTGTGTCATAACAAGTTATGGCTCTAGTGGTTAATGATGTTTATGAGGAAGAGCTTTGAAGCCAACGAGGTATGTGCTGTACTTGAGTTTGCTAGTTAACATCCATGGGAATGGTGCTGTTTAAGATTCCTACAGTTTAGCCCGGTGGTGGTGGTGGTACACACCTTTAATCCCAGCACTCAGGAGGCAGAGCCAGGCAGATCTCTTTGAGTTCAAGGCCAGCCAGCCTGGGCTACAGAGTGAGTTCCGGGAAAGGTGCAAAGCTACACAGAGAAACCCTGTCTCTACAGTTCAACTGTGATATGTGGGTAATAAGAGTACTTACCTCAGAGGACTGATGTAACAGTATTAGAAAGTACTGGAGAATGCTGTTGTGAGAACCAAGTGGAACAGTAGATGTGAAAATAACTCTTCCTATAGATCAGTGGATCTCAACCTGTGAGTCACAGTCCCTTTGAAGGTTGAACAATCTTTTCAGAGGGATTGCATATCAGATACCCTGCATGTCAGATGTTTACATTACGATTCATGAGAGTAGCAAAATTACACTTATAAAATAGCAATGAAAATGATTTTATGTTTGGGGAGGGGCGGGCCACCACAACATGAGGAACTGTGTCAAAGGATCTCAATAGTAGGAAGGGTGAAAAACACTGCTAAGGATGGAACACACTTATTTCCTATCCCCCTTCACTCTGGAAGAACCCAATGCAGGGGGCTCTCATATTCTACTACACACTGCACTTGTATACCTGTTTCTGTTTGTTTCCAGGTAGCATTCATTGAGGCATAGTTTTTTTTTTTAAAAAAAAAAAAAGCTGGAAGGAAGCTGAGAAGATAAGGACTTCACCTTTACTAAGAGCAAGTAAAGGAGAGGAAATGATTTGCTTGGGAAATGAAGTTGTATCATGATAGAAGAGATCGTTTATACTGCTTAATATTGTTTGTATGACATATCTAGCTAGATAGTGAGACCACAGATAGAACAATCAGATACAGTAAAGAGTGGACACATAGTAGATAGACAATAGTTAGACACAGAACAATCAGCTAAAGTAAAGAATGGGAACATAATGGACAGATAGTAGTCAGAAAGGCAGATATTTTATACATGGATGAAGAGCCATGAGCAAAAAGATGTCAGAGGTTGAGCATGACATAGAAACATCATGATCTGAAACTGTGCCTGTTAGTGATATATTGGAGTTTGTGGCAAATGTTTGATAACCCTCGTGTTTAATGTGACCATGGATGTCTTTCTCAATGATTGTAGAAGCGTTAATAAACCCCAAGAGGGAATCCATTGTAAAATTTGCCTTCTTCATCATACACCATAGTTGATGTGCTTTAACCCCACTAAGTATGAAGGTCAGCAGAGAGTCAGTGGATTCTGAGAGTGCAGAATATTGGGAAACTATGAGTTAAACTTTAAACTCTGGATCAGACTTCCTGACATCTTCTAGTAGCAACACACCAAAGTAATAAAAGAGGGGTAGTTCTGTTACATTGAAAGGCTTCTGATACATTGAAACTACTTGAGAATGCCTAAAAATGTCATTTAAGGAACAGTTATTTGCATGGGATGTAATTCTATGCCAAAAATGACTCGATCTGAATATATTATAAATATTTGCACAGATAAATTGTGCAAATGGGTAAAGCCCTATACAAATGGACACATGGATAGAATTTTACATTTACAAGCAAAACCAAGAAACCAATGAAAGATTTTCTGATCCTCATCAGAAACACTCATTTAAAAGTCAACTTTTCAATTTATACATTAAAACATAAAATTTGATAAGAGTCAGTGGGGAACCACAGGATATGTAGCAACCAGAGGATAACTTTATGCTAATCTAGAAAGGATTCTTTCCAACAAGTTCCTTTTTTCAGTCAGTGATAACTAAGTAACAATATATGCAATAATACGAGGCTTGTTTGAGAATTTTAGGATATATTAAAACAAGTTTAAATTAGTAATTGGCCTATACCAGTGTTTCTCTACCTCCCCCATGCTGAGACCCTTTTAATACAGTTCCTCATGTTGTGGTGACCCCAACCATACAATTATTTTTGTTGCTACTTTGTAAGTGTGGTTTTGCTACTGTTATGATTGTAATGTAAATATCTGTGTTTTCTAATGGTCTTAGGTGACCCCCAGTGAAAAGGTTGTTCAACCCAAAAAGGGAATACAACCCACAGGTTGAGAACTGCTTTTCTGAGGCTTTCCTTTGGATACATTAGACTATGAAGATATACCAAGAATAACACCTTTTTACCTGGCTATCACTGGCTATTCTTGCAATTCTATCCATAGCCTCTAAACACTGAGACTCACAATCATACTTTTTATAGAAACCATAATTTTCCATGAGTGCCTCACACTTGTTTTGCCACATCTCAAGAGCGCTGGAACTGGCTGCCCCAGTTCCGTATTATCTTTTCAAGAGTGTTTTATGTCAAACAGCTTGAGATCTCCAACAGTACTTAGGTTCATCTCATAATAAAAATGACTCAGATTTTCTATGCTTGTGTTTTCTATGTTGTGATAGAAACCCATTATGTGCACAGCTTCCACCCAGCCTATGGTACACCATCCCCGCAGGACTCGAACTGTCAAGTGTAACTTTCACAAATAAACCTCATGCTGCTTGTTATCTATCTTGAAGGGCAAAGTCTTTGTCTTTGACCTAATAGCTTCGAGTCTTCTGCCAACACTTACGAATTTAGAGCAGACTACAATTACCTTACAGGTAGGACAAAAACTCAGCCCCTTCATGTATTATAGGGCCAAGCCCTGCAAATAATCATTCTACTAATTATATTAATTTCAGTTATATCTCAGATAGGGTATTTGGCAAAGATCCAGAGGTACCCATAAGTACAGGGGTCTGCACCACAAGACAGTAGACTCAAGCAAATTATTTCCCTTCTCTTTAATCCTCAGTTTGCTTATGAATAAAATAATTATGGGGAAAAATTATGGAAAGGGGTGATCTGAGAGTCTTTTGAACTCTAGATTATTTTTAGTATCCATTATTATATATAATCTGTCTCATTTTTAATCAGATTTGTATAGCTTGCATATAATAACTTTTAAACCAAAGAGTATTGAGTTGAGACACCCTTTAGAGGTAATCTACTCTAGAGAAATCCATAATTATGTCCCAGCCAACCCCAAATATGTATTGGAGGAAGGGCTTCAGAATGTTTTAACTTTTTCATTTGAATGTTTATTTTTAAATGTAATTATACAGTAAATATATATTCTAATATGTGATAAGCCAGACATTAACATATACAAAGCTAACAGCAAGTTAACATACAATCATTGACTTACAAAAAGCAAGTGTTAGACAGTCCATTTAAAAAATAAACCTACATTGATATAAATTTTTCAACTGTCTTTAAGATGAGCAGTTAGAAATAAATCACTTTAGATTATCTACTTTATCAATCAGAAATATGAAACAGTAACCATATTCACAACACTGATGTTAAAACCATAAAAGAAGCTGAACATAAAGCTCTGCTAACTGAGCTGAAAGTTTTATTCTTTTTCAGTTGTGAACCTATGTCAGTTGCTGAAGTTGTTTCAATTCTGCAGTCATTTGGGATGTGATTAATCAGAGTGGCTTTTATTTCTATTCTTTTCTTTGGTTGGCATTTCTACCCTTGAGAAGAAAGTGGCAAGTCTGATTTGAAAGAACTAACCAAAAAAATGGGAAAAGTAGAGATAGGAGAGCTATAAAAAAATTAATATGAAAGAAGAAATATAGAACTCAGTGCATAACTCAAGTACAAAATAATATTTCTCTACATATCAGTGATGAGGAAAAAATGATAACAGTTTTGTTATAAAAACCTTATAAAGTATCCTCTAAATAATGCAAGGAGGAAAAACGTGAAAATCAAGCAGAGAAGCCAATTTGGAAGAGGAACTCTATAAGCACAATTTTTACAAGTTCTAATTTAATAAAAATCTAATTTTATTCTGACATTATTCTTTAGATGTCAGTTTGTATCCTTATGAGAGGGAGGAAGAGAGGATATAGATTTGGGTGGGTGAGGAAGTGAGGAGAGTATGGGAGGAGTTGGGTGAAGGCAAATCAGAATCAGATTATATTTTATTTAAGAAATCTATTTTTAATTTAAAAAAGTTTTCATTTGGAAAGACAGCTAAGGCAAAGAGTACAACCACAATGAGTAGGTCAGAATTCAGTATGGAAGTGTAGCTAGGAATGTAAGTTTGTTAGTCATCTATGTTAGGAGACTGCCGGCATCGTGTATCAGAAAGCATCTGTTATTTTTGATTCTGGAGTTCTCAAGTCATGCTGGCAATTTCCTGTCACTCTCTCCAATAACAAGTCCACCTTGTGACCTAGTAAATTGTTTCAGTTCTTGTACGCTCTTTTTTCTTGTAGTAGAGTGTCAAACTCAGATCAGCCTTTCCTTCACATGGGCAAGTCTTAAGATGACACATTGTGTATATGCAAACTGAATAATTATATCTGCCTTTACCTGAGAAATGTGGAAGCAAGAGAAAAAATAATAAATCATTTTCCTCAATCAATGTGAATGATTTAAGCCTACAAAGGCATATCTGAATTGCTGTAAAAGAAAAAGAGACCTGACAATTTCTGTTTGATTGTAGGATGTATAGCATCATCAAAATGACAAGGTAAACGCTGAGGAACATTTTTCTGGGTGTTGGGAGAATTGACTGGGTATTCAGCAGAAGCTAAATGAAAATGTCAGGGTAACGATAAAGATTTTGCACTTTAGCGCACTCTGATGATTGGTACATGGCGAGATTTGATTGTGGCTTCAAGAAAGTAGAAATTTGAACTTTCAAAGATATTGCCTGGCTGGAATGCTCTCTTATTTTACATTCAAAATTTTATTGAATATATACATTTTAATATCATGTAATGAGATGCTCTAGTCAACAGATTGAAACCCTTATATCACTTTTCCTCCCAGATTTATATTTCTAATTGAGCATAAACTCATTTGAAGCTTCTTTTCATGTTGTAATCAGTAAGTAACATGGGTTCAGTGGCCAGATTTAATGTGTGTCCCGCAGGGGTGAGCATTTGGAGATGCTTTCAAAGTTCTTCTGATGGTGTAAGCAATTGACATGAGCTGAGGACTGCTGGGAGAAATAGAAAAGGATGGGAGAGTGTTGGTGAAAGAGGGGATGTTTTCAAATATAAAATTTAATATTGTAAGTTCAAGGTCATCCTTGGCTACATAACAAATTCAAGGTCAGCCTAGGATATGTGAGACCCATATGTCTCAAAAAAATTAAGTTATAAAATTCACAAGTTCTAGGAAACTAATATACAACTCAGTGACTGTATTTTATACCTGAAATTAGTGCCTATAGATTTTAAATTTTACCAACATCCAAAAAAATTTTGGGAACTTTGTAAGCCTGTGGGTATGTTAACTACTTGATTTTGGTAATTATTTTATAATATGCATTTGACAGAGCATTGTGCTGTACGTCTTAAGTGAATGTAATTTTATTTGTGAATCATTCCTCAGTAAAGCTGGGAACAGAATAAACTAGGTTTTGTGACATCATGAGGCATTTATGAAATATTATTTAATTACTTTGTTCCCATTGCAGAGTCATCTTAATGAGTTCATTTGTACATTACTGGTATGCTTATCAAGATAAATATGATGTAGCCTTGTACCTAAGAAGAAAAGACTGTAAGCAAATATTAAGCTGCTTGAGGAGAAAATTTAGACACTCATAAAATAATTATGGAGCATTTCATTCTTTGAAGGAGAGTGAGAGCATTGTGAGGAAAGAGCCCACTGGTTGAAATAAGCATCTTCCTCTTGATGTACCTTATCAGAATATTAACTTGAAAATTCCATGACTTTACTTGTAGGGCCATAGGGAACAGAAGACAGTGGGGAGTGAATCCTTTGTGATTCTTTTGACACAAGCAGGATGGGCTGAGAAATTTCATGCATTCTCAGGGGGTTGAATTTCTGAGAAAATAGTGTCATAACAAGAATAATTAAAATAAGTAGCCAATTAAAAGCCTTTGCTTTGTGAATTTGAAGAAGTAAATAAAAATGGAATGTTTTCAGTCTGGATCATGCCATTATTCCAAATTCCCAAACAATAGATTGCAACCCGACACTTCCTAAAATTTTCAGAATGTCTAAAGGGAAGGCATTGGATTGAGTTCAGCTTAGACTGGGAAAAAAGAAATATGACTACTTTCATAGCAAATTATGACTTTCCTATTTTAACATTTCTGAATGCAAGCATCCTATTTCAGTTTGCGAGCATCCTATCATCTGCTTTCTGTTAATGTCTTAGTATCAGCCAAATGTCTGTTTTATATGTTATTAGCATAGCAATACTATAAAGTTGGTATATTAAGTATCCTATTTTTTAATTTAATTTAATTTTACATATCAGCCATGAGTTCCCCTGTCCTTCCCCTCCCGCCCCTGACCCCGCCTTCCCCTAAGCTCCCCCCTCCATTTCCATCTCCTCCAGGGCAAAGACTCCCCTGGGGATTCAGCTCAACCTGGTAGATTCAGTCCAGGCAGGTCCAGTCCCCTCCTTCCAGGCTGAGCAAAGTGTCCCTGAATAAGCCCCAGGTACCAAGGAGGGTTAAAAAAAAAAAAAAAAAAAAAAAGCCATGGAAAAGTTAAGTAGTAGCTTGTCCAAAGTCCATGAACTTGGGATCATTGAGGCTGACATTGGAACAAAAAAAAGACTCACTCAAAGCCACCTTCTTAACTGTCACCTTGTATGGCAATCCTGACCAAAACTAAATTTCAGGAATATATGCAAATGTTTTAAATAAAACAATACCCTATCTCAAGCAACCCCTAATGTCCATTTTTATTGCCCATTATTATAATACAGTTTTCTCAGTTCCCAACAATGTGATATTCTAATGACATTTTAATTGACTGTAGTGACTACTGTACACTTGTAATTTCCACTTTTAACACATTCTCCAAAGCAGTCTCTAATAGCATTTGGTTTGGGAGAGTAATCCATTGCTTTCATTAAACCAGGAAAAAAAAAAATCTGTCAAAGTAGCTTCATGTAAATGTAAATCCCCTAAGTCTAGAAAAAAATCATTTCCTACATTTCTCATTAATTATAATGACAGTTGACCGATATTATCAAATAGTTTCTCCTTCTGCATATTAAAATTGACTTCTCTCTGGTTTTAATTCTCTTGATACTAATATACCTAAGAAATAATCAAAATCACAAACTACTTCTACCATTTCATGTCTGAAAAGTAAGAGTAGTCATTTCTTCACTCCATATCATTTGTTTTCCCCAAATACTGTCCTTTGCTTTCACAGACAATAATAATAACAAGAGTCAGAGGTGGCATTTGTAATTCCATAAATTCATATTTTACAGGCAATATAATGGGAATGAATTTGGCCTTGAAAGTTCATGTCCATTTTATCTTATTAATACAACCACCTCCTAAAGCAGTTATCATTATGTAGAACTACATAAAAGTCCTGTGGCCCCAGAGAATTTCAGGAACTCTCAGGACTCATAAATTATCTATGACAAAGCTGGTTCTAAATCAGGAGTGCTACTTTTTTTAATTTTTGAAGTATAATTACATCATTTCCCTCTTCCCATAACACTTTTTTTAAAAGGCACCTTGTCATCACCAGTGTATATTTTAAAATACTGAAAACTGAAAGCTTAACTATAAAAAGTGAAGTCTTGAACTCACTAATTATTTTAGTTTGTTTTTTATGGTCATTTTAATGCAAGTCTCTGACTTGGGGGTTACCATTCTAGGAAGCTGTAATTCTGTACTTGTGTCTTTACGCTCTCCCTCCAGAAGTAACCTTTGTCAGCCTGCTGATCCTCTCCAGCTTCAGGATGAATACAGGGGACACTGATTTGTCACTGGCTGTAGAGATCTTTCATTTCTATCCCGCTGAACAAATCTCCCTGGTGTCATGTTGTTAGCCGATATTTATTCTGGTCCTGCAAGCGGTCACACATAAAAATAAGATCATAGATATTCATGTCCTTTCTCAAACCCCAACACACACTGATTTAACCATCTCATCATTCATAGGTATTTAGTTCACTATGACATGGAGAGCAACATAAATAATTAATATTGATTCCCCTGATCCTGCCTCTAATCCAAACACTGTTCACTAGTACTGGATGATAGAGACAAGCTTTACCTCTGAACCTCAGTGACATTTAAATATTTAACTTCCATTCCACGGCTCTCAAAAGGTTAGTGATGTACACAAAATGAACTACTAAAATATCAGTCATTCAAATTGAAAACAAGAAGGCAATTGAAACCAATAAAATTTCATGTGAGATTTGGGGAAAATGCCTGTAGCAATTTACATTCTGGGCTTCAAATTTATATTTTCACTCTCATGGAAAGAGTTATGAAATTATCGTTCCATAATAAAACTTTGAATTTAAATTTCACGGCCTCCCCCAATGTATTGACTGTAACTAGTAATCTATACATATTTATGATTTGTTGTCTTAACATTAATAGAGCTTCCTTTCTTAAGTTTATTGCTATTCTTTTACTGTTAGCTTTGAGAAAATCCCTTGACCTACTCAAGGTTTTCTTCCTCCTTTGTAAATTAAAAGCTTCACCCACAAGTATATAGAAGTATTAAATAATAGTGATAGGTATTATCTACTACATATATATACATTATATATATATATACACATACTGTATATTATATACATATATACACATATGTCAGTATCTAGCACATAACCAGTAAGCTTGTCTTTCCTTTTGTAAATTTGATTGAATGAACATGTGTATACTTAAATATCCTATATTTTGCAAGGCTTTCACCTAGAGCGGGGTCATAGGTTAAAAACAAGTAAATATAAATTTTAAGATAGTGGAAATAGCTTACCCTCCAAGACAAAATAATATTTTAAACATATTTCTAAACACCCTATTTCGTCAGGAATCCCATGATGCACAAAATCTCAAAATGTGAAATATTAACAGATGAGAGATCACCAGTTTTGTTTCATCTCAGCACTACCTTTGTCTCAGCCCAGCACTATTTACACTAGCAACACCCAAGCTTATGTCCTAGCTCTTTAGGATCATCACAGAGCCAACAAGAATTCAAAGTGCCTGCATCCTGGGTCCTCAGCCTCATGCTGTAGCTCAGTTTGTTGTTTTCTTTCTGAATTTAGAGGTTGAAAAGTTTATGAGCTTGAACTTGGGAATAAGAAGGAGGCGTGAAGTGAGAACTTAGAAAGTAAGGTTGCGGGGGCAGGGGGGGGATCTATGCAGACACAGAGATTGAGAGATGCAGGACCTCCATTCCAGAACTTGCTGAGGTTGAAAGGGCAATAGATAAAAGTCTTTTTTCCCATTTTGTTTTCTTTTCTTCTTCAATAATGGTTTTCGACTATGTCATCTTGTAGAAACCTGAATCTCCATGATGACTATTGGAGGCATAATATGAACTTCTGGTTCCTTTAGATCTAGGACTATAATGGAATTTCCCATAGTTATTTTTAACCTAGCATGCTTTAAAAAAAAATACTCTGATAATTAAGAGTTACATAAGCATTCTTCATGTGTGGGCATAGTGTCAGTTTTCACAGTACGTTTTGGTAAATGAAAATGATTGGATACCCCTATCTGTATTCTCTTGTTCTTTCACATTTTACCTGCTTCCTGCTATTTAAACATGCCTCTGAAAGAACTCACCCTGGAACAGGATGAAAGAAGGGACAGTGTTTATATCCTCCCATTATCAAATCCTACACACAAAGTAAGTTTAGATTATGCTGCTTCCTGTACAGTGTTGCAGGTAGGCCATGTCTTAAGAGGAAAAGACACAGTCTACAGAAAATCACTGATTGACTTAACGAGGATGCAGAAGGTAATGGGATACCAGTGGCTCTGCACAGCAGGAGCTGATAGGCAGCATATGGTTCTCTTCTTGGCCCAGCTTCCCTGAAGGGCATGCAGCTGCTGGAGACACTGTATCCAGGGAAGGTACTGCTATTGCTACAAACGCAGCCAACTTCTTGCTAAACCAAAGCCTTTCAGAACGCAAGGCGTATAGTATATATTCCAGGGAGCTATAAGCTGATAACCTGGGAGCTTTCATTAAGAGACTGCTTATCAAATTCAGGTTCTACGCGCTCTACAAAGCATGCTACTAGAAGTCTGCATCCTCCTCTAATGAAAACAGGTCATGTTTCCCTTTAGAATAGCTTCCTCTGTGTTTCTGGTATCTATAAAGGCTATTTTTCTAAAAGAGAACCCTTTGATATAGATTTACCTGCATGCTTTTTTCAATAGGTAGTCTGTTCTAAGGGTAACAATGGATTAGCTTCTCTGAAAAGCTTTAGTCCTTATTCTGTAAGAAGTCAAATGTTTGAGACAACTTCAATCCCACCAAACACTCTACAGATCACAAGTATCGAGTCCATGTGAATTACAAATGCAGAATTTCAGGTGGCAATCTAGCTAGAAAAACAAAAAAAGATACCTAACTACTAAACTATCATATTTGGAAATGAGGATCCAAGAACAGCTTCGTCAAAAACTAGTATATACTGGATCCAAACTCTAACTTCTGTCACAGTCTGAAATTCTGGTTGATTGTGGGGGAGAAGCTAACAGGTTAACACGTTGTCGCCAGCACTCTGTCCGTTTGTCTTTCAAACAAATGGAGAAGGTGGGGGTGGGTGCGGGAGGGGGGAGGACAGGTGAACCCATGGCTGATGTATAAAATTTAAAACACATAATAATAAAGAAAAAAATAATGATGATAATCATTGTGTGGTATCACCGTTGCCTAGTCACTACCAACCCCAGTTAAGCACTGCTTGCCTGTATGAGAGTGAGCTGATCGGCAGAGCCAGACAGCGCGAAGGCAGTTAGACTTTCAAAATGTTCATCATGGAAAATATAGGGCAGCTTTTCCCCTTTGGCTTTCTGTCTTGAATTTTGTTAACACGCAACTATTTTTTTGTCTGTAGAAATAAGCATGTACACCATCTGTTTCCCTGTGGATATCAAAGTTCTATATTGTTTTTCATTCTACAACAAATATTTATCTCACCCTTCCATATGATATTTACTCATCCTCAGCTCACGTCTCAGCCGTTTCAGTTTCATCCAGTCAGACTTGGTACATAAACTGGTGCCTAATCTAGCCTTTACCCTTCATTTTGTTCTTTAGGCACAAGGAACTTTAAATTTTAATATTTTGCTACACTGTATGAATGCTCTATTTCTTCAAAATTGTGACCCTTTGGAAATAGGTAAAATATGTAAAAAAATATTTTTATCTTTGCCAATTCCTTAAGTGAATTATTAAGCAGGTTATGTGTGACGTATAACTGTTGACAAAATATAGTAGATTGTTTAATATGAGTAACCCGCTTTGTTTTCTTTTTATAATATTGTACAACATATAGGTCAATACATTTGAAAACCAAGAGGAATAGTTTAGTTAAATGACTTTGCATTTCATAGCCTGAAATAAGCAAAACTAAGAGTCCTAGCATTGTCAGTGAGGAAAAGGGATATGATTGGATAACTAGGGCAAAGAATGAAAATTACTACATCCATAATGCTTACTTGGCTATGGAGGAGTAGATATTGTCTATTTTAAAAACAAATACAAGCTTCCAATCAGCAGTACTCTACTTGACATAATGAAGTTGGCCTTGGATATGATATTCATTGCTTCCAATGCTTTCAGAATTTTTCTGTAGCTTATTGAGCCCATATTTTCTAAGAAGCATCATGGGGCTGTAAGAGCACATTGCATCCAGATGCATAATTCATTTGGTTAAACAGTGTATGTCATTGACTTGGGTTTCTTTCTTCAGGGTGCTTCCAAAGTGCATCAGGACCCAGTTTAGCTAGCAGCAGCTTGAGATGCAGAATTAGCATATTGTTTCTCAGGGAATGCCCTTGAATGTGCTTGAGTAGCTGTCATGTGTGAGGCGTGAGCAGAATTGCTGAGAGCCAGTGAAGAAATGGGCTCCTGGCAATGTGCAGTAGTCTTGTATGGCAGTGCCAGGCTTGGCATCTCTAAAAAGCTGCTTAGGAAATGTCAGAATCATGGCTGAATGATTAAGGTAGAGGCCATGCATGCCAACATTGCACCTGGGGCCTCACAGGTCACTCATATTACAGGACACCTGTGCCTACATCCAAAGAAAGCAGGGTCCCTGCTGCCAAGTAAGCATCTCACCTTGATGCCTAATGCATGAAACTTACAGACAGGACATCATAAAGAAAGTTAAGCTGCTACTTTGCTCTATGAGTTCAAATTTTACATCATTACATTTGGGGCTGGCTTACTATGTGCACTTTCTAAAGGAGATCATCGACATAGATAAATATAGGCCTGTTTCAGGTAAATCAACTGCAAATAAAGCCAGGGGAACAGAAAAGAAAAACAAGCATGCATGAGAGACTGCACAGTATGACTTTTTATTAATCTCACATGCCAGGAAACACTCTCATACTAAGATAGATGGAATAGAATTTTTTCATTTGGCAAATTGCTTGCAGGTGAAGAAAAATCCAATCAATCAAATGCAAGCATTAGTAAAAAGAAAAAAAAGAACTCCGAGCATACCACAACACCATATGGATTTTCATTTGTCTTTGTGTCACTGAATAACATGGTTGTCATTACTTTTAATTTCCTGAAAACCAGATTCCCTTTAGACATCTCTCAGTTGTTGTTGAATATACATGTGTATGAGTCCAAGATCTACTGTTCTGAAACAGAGAATGGTTTATTTATGGGACTTAAGCAAGCTTCAGAATTCTTAGAAGATGGTAACTTTGCTTATAGCAAACTGAAATAGACACTGAAGAGGCATAACCCTGTGCCTCCAGTGCCTCATAAGGTTATCTTCCAGTCATATGTCAGCAAATGAGAAGCAGACTTATTAACAAAGCATTAAATCCTATCTCATCTTCATGCAAACTTGCAAGACTATCACTTTTGAGGAGATTTTATGTTTTAAAAGCAAAACATGGCTGGTTATGTATACAGAGTAAAAAAAAAAATTCCTCTGATGATATTCCAAAAATTGATCGTTAAAAGCAGATCCTATTAAGATCTTTTCATGTTGCTAGGAGCAATTGTTGCCATAGGAACAATGATACTTGTAAGCATCACCTACACATACATAACACACAACCAAAAAAGTAACATAATTAGCATGCCTTTAAATAATAGGTGGGTGTGTGTGTGTGTGTGTGTGTGTGTGTGTGTGTGTGTGTGTGTGTAGTGTGGTATAGTATAACTTATTAAGCCATCTTTTAGGCAAGCATAAGAAAATTTTCCTACTGGCAATTTTCATTAGTTTATATCCTCATCACTTTGTTGCACTAAAGTTTTATCTTTTGTTGGCATAGAAGCAAAAAGCTTTAGTATTCCAAACTGTCATTATTCTTACAGGGAACATTGAGTCCAAGCAACAATGGGTACCCAGCCTTGATGGGGCCACTGTAATCACACAAGAAAATCAAAGAAAACATTTGCCCCCAAAACATTCGCAAGTCATGCTTCTTCCACAACCTAGTCATTTTCTCTTCACTGGTAATTTGAAAACACAAATCAGCAAGTGGCCATGCTCACTTTCCTCAAATCACACTTTTTCTAGTTTCTCGAAGAGAGAGAGAGAGAAGAGTTAATATGACTTTGGTGCACACATAACTAGCTACAATCCCTAGCGCAGATTGCTCAAGTTCAAGCTCAAGATTTCTCCAGTACCAAACCATAGTCACCTGAATTCTGGATTCAACTTGCTAACATATCCAGAAAACAACTAGGAAAAGAGACTACATGCTTTCTGTTGAGATCCACACAGTGCCTATGGATTTCCTGGACTCCTGCACATCAGGGGTTCAGCGAGGTACTAGGGAAGAAAAAGAACACTGTACTTGACCACATTAGACTTCTGCTGATGGAGAATTCATCATCACCTCCTTAACTTATCATTTCCTCCAAAATTGGCTCATTTATTTTACTAAAGGTAGAATTACTTTTTAATTTCTGTTGATAAAGTGTGTCATCTATTACAGCAGCTCTCCAATATTCTGGCGAGGCACTCAGCTTATTTCTCCTGAGTCCCAAAATCACGCAAGAAAAGTAGAGTCAGTAACCACGGCAGAAATGAATTATATATCCATCAGGCTATAGCGACTACTTCCTGTGCAATGTAGAACACAGGGGCATGAATCCCAGGTGGCATTCCTTGCTGAAGTCCTCTTTATGTTTCCAATGGGCAAGAGTGCATTGCTCAGCAGGCTCCATTGCCCACACTCGATGAGGAAAATAGACCCTTTCTAGAAGCAACCAGTTTACAGGCTTCCATGACTCAGGCCACACAATCCTCACTCCTAAGGGAACAGGCAGCACCAAGAAGTGTGCCTTGCATTGAGACTCTTCACAGTGGGGTGCTGATGACTGAGCACTAGGAAGACTCAAGTGCCTCCTAAGTGCTGGCATAGCATGGTTCATTTTGTTTCTGAGAATTTCATTGGCCAGGGGCTTAGCCAGAGGCTAGACTTCCAATAAGCTTTGATTTTAGAGAACAGTGGTTCTGTTTTACCTTTTCTAGGGAGAGACAGCCTCGTATAAGTGTGCACTGCCAAAATCAAAACATAGTTTCATTCCTTCGAGCTACTTACAGCTTCAAGGCATGTGTCAGGGGTCTCTAGCACATTTCAGGGAGTGATGCCTTGAGGAATGAAGTGTAGCCAGGACATTGGGCTTTTCCCTGATCCTGGATCCCTTGCTTTCCCTACAGATATCTTAGAAAGAAAAAAAAAAAAAAAAAAAAAAAAAAACCAGAATCGTAGAATCAACAACTTCCTAAGTCTTCATTTCCACATATAGAAAAGAAAAGATAGTCTTCTTTATAATATTGGAGTGTTAATAAGGGGTAGCACAATTGATATAGAGTATCTCTTCTGCCATTACATAATCCATAGGACTGTTGTTATAGCAACTAGAGACTGTTATATTTTGCCTCCATATAATCCATGTTGAAAGTCAATTTGTTTGTTGAGCTCCTGGGTTTTTAGCTAAGTTCCATGAACAAAGCAGCATCTTCTTTGGTACTCTATCAGTATCCCTGCTTACTGCAGTGGCTCTAGCATGGCCTCCTGGTATTTAATGCACCATAAATATTAATTGAACAAATGAAGAAAAGACCAAGCAGTCATTAATTTAGGCCAAAGATGACTTGGTTAATTTATATGTTCATCATTAAGCAAACCACCAGGGTGTTCCTTGCATGGCTATGAATGACCTAGCAATATACAAACTTACCTTGGGCTCATTTTTTATAATCACTAGTGGTGTTTCCCATGCTGTCCTCAACAAAGACATTGGTTGGACAGAATCTATTTGATTTCCTGCTGAGTCATTTCTCACTGTTGGAATTTCATTCTCCCGGTGGAGAAGTACGCGGTAAGGACATTGAAACTGCTGGAGTAAGGTAAATTAGAGCCGAAGATGCAAAGGTGTGGACTTGATGCTAGGAAAAAGCAAAAGCTAGATTCTGACTGTAGTAACCAGAGAGAGGCAATTAACGCCCGTGCCAGTCATTTTAGTTAAGAATCATTGCAGCTGTTATCCACAGGATGGGAAATTCAAGCCTGGCTTTTATAATTTCAAACATTTTGATTTTGATGGGTGATCTATTTATTAAAAAGAAAAGACACAAACATAAAAACAAATATTTGTAGCACTTTTGGTATAACCTACTACATATCTGTTTTTTTTTTAAATATCTCTTGTATTTAATAAATTCAATATTCAAAGAACCAGAATATTCAATTTGCATATTTCCAATGCAATTCATAAGTCACTTTTGGCTTATAGCCAGTATGGCTTTTTGGAAATTATTTTCTCAGTTATCCAATCCATTTACTAATCACTCATTTTAGTGTCTAAAGAATTTTCCAGTGTAAAATACTAACATGACCATATCTAGTCATATCCAGTCTTCACTCAGATACTTTGGATGATAATAAATCCCATTTACTCTTGCAGAGCATATACTGGTTGTGCCAAATAGTGCATTATCCAATCTTCTTTGATTCACTTTTCTTTTTAAAAAAACTACTCTTTTTTTTGTCAACTAAGCAGGGTTTAGTGGAAAGCACAGGGCCTGCAAGGGTCCACATCAGGTCCTCTGCAAATAGGTTATAGCTATTAGCTAAGTGTTTTGTGACATTCCTACCAGTAGAGAGGGGGTATCTCTGACTCTTTTGCCTGCTCTTGGGACTCTTACCCTCCTATTGGATGGCCTTTTCAAGCCTTGATATAAGGACTTTTGCCTTGCCTTACTGTATCTTGTTCTGTTTTTTTGTTTGTTTGTTTGTTCTTTGTTTTGTTTTTGACTCCTGGAAATCACTCTTACCTGTAGGGAACAGGGGGAATGGATCTGGAAGGAGTAAAGGGAGGGGAAACTGTGGTCAAATTGTATTGTATGAGAGAAGAATCTATTTTCAATTAAAAAATAAACTCATTTTCGTCATAATATTGACATTTTTCAAGAAATATGAGCGGCTTGATTTTCTTATTACTGTACATTACAAAATCTCCATAATTCATCAAGATAATTTAAGATTTTTTTTCTAATTCTTGAAATACCTTTAGCCAAAACCAGTTTTTGAAATGGCAAGAACTAAGTCAAGTTAAGCACAACTCTTGTCTTAATTAAAAATCTTTATAAGTGTGCTCATGATGTCCAGGTTCCATCTAATTTTCTTATTTATTAAAACATATTCATCATAGCAATCAATCAGTGCAATGGCATCAGCTACAGCTTTGTTTTGTTATGAGTAAACAGGAACACAAAGGCTTTTAAGTAACTCCCCAATATCACAGACCAGTGGCTCAAACCCTAGCTGTACGAGCTCAGAACTGAAGTTTTAAACACCATTCTCACTGCATTGCCTCTGTTTATACACTTAGCATTTCAGGCCCTATGGAGGACAGGAAAGGAAGGAAGCAAATAAGCACACAGGAAAACAAAATCCACTTCAGATCTAGAAAGTGTGTTGCTTGACCTTGACCAACATCCCAACCTCATACATTTAAGTGAAAGCAGGTTAAGAAAAAATATAAGTTGTAATTTAGGGGGCTATCCATTAAAACAACTAAAAGTCATTTATAAATGATCAAGTCTCTGATGGACCCCTTTGTTATACTCTCTCATGTAACCTTCCTTTACAAGAGTGAAAAGTGAGGCTTAAGAAAATTCAATACCTTTGACAGAGACCACACAGGTGATTAGCAAAGTGTTGGAATCATACTAAATTCTTTATCCAGAACTCATAAACTACACAGCACAACACCGAGGCCAAACATCAGCTCCCAGATTGAAAAGATAATGCATGGAGAAGTGTGAAATACTAGTACATGTTAGAAGCCCATCTCAGAAGTCAGGAAGAAGTGCCAGTATTTAAAAAAAACAAAAAACAAAAACAAAAAATAATATCTACATTCCAGCAATCCTGAAAGTAATACACCTTACAATATAGCTTCATGAAGCCACTTGAAATTCGTCCTGGAAGGTTTTTCTGAAGGGTTTTAGATCTAAACTGGGTTTATGAGAACAAAATTGTGCTGTGTCTACAGATGAAGGTGACGGGAAGCCTAACCAGCAGAGTACTTTGGAAAATAAAGAAACTCTAGAGTCCAAATTGCAGTTATAAGACCCATCTTTGCAGTGAAAACCAAAAACCGTTAAAATTATTCTGTTTGTTTACCTGTCTGGCCTCGTAACTGACACATGCTTCTATATATCATCCTTTTTCTTCTGTGATTATGTGGAAAGACTTAGACCCTTTAAAAGACAAAAATAAAAATGGTGTAGCTATGCTATAAGGTCTATGGCCTGTCTGGTTTGGGGTTTTTGTTTGCTTGTTTTTCTAGATCTATACTATAATTTCTTTATCAAGTCTATGAGTGAGGAAAAGGTTTTGGATTTCTAATTCCAATGATTGTGACAAACCTCTGAGCAGATTTAGGTAGACTTTGTGACAAGTAAAATATACCAATAGATCTTAAATTGAGAAGTTGGTCAACTAGTAAGTATTTCAAAGTCATATACTGGTACCTAAGAATTGGCTTGAACAGGTCAATTCCAATGAGTCAAAATACAATCACTCAGACAAGAGAATCTTTACACATGCTGGACTTGTAAAAACTCACTGGAAACACATATGAAATGTCAACCACAGGCATTATAAAGTTTTAGTATTTGTAAATCAGGATAAGGGACACAGAAAACTTTCCAAGGATCTATATGGAGATCTTTATTTGATGAACTAGGAATGAGTTCCAGCAGTAACATACAATTGTTTAGAAATAGCAACTTTTGATGCCACATCTGGAGAATAGAATAATAGAATCCTCAACAGGTAGTAATTACTGAAGGTAATTGTAATGCAGCTTGAGCGGTAAACATTAATGAAAAAAAAAAGATTTCTAAGCAAATAAAATCTCAAGCAACAAAAAGACAAAAAGTTTGTGATAAATGGTTCATTTAGGCATGCAGTGCTGTGTGGGCAAAATTGGATTGCAATCATAGCCATTTCAAAAAATGAAAACATTAGGAGAAAAGAAAATTGGACAGAAATGGAATGGAAATTACAGCCTTTGATCCATTCTGAAGAACCTTTTCTGAAGCATCATCATGAGTGGGCAGCAAATTCCTTCCAGTCTCCTGTTAAAACCTTTCTAAAAGCCTAGAGACCAAGAGATAAAAAGAATCAATTGGGGACAGACAATGAAAGCATTTCTCAGTGATGATCTTTCTTTTTTTAACCATAAGATCCTGCAAAATTAATTCTGCTGTTCAATTGCTGTCTGATTTTGAAATTGATTCTTTGAATTTCAAGAGACTGGCCTTCCTGAATCATTTTCACGATTGCCCACCCAAAGATCAAGCATAGGCTTCTCTGTGGTAACTTGTAGAGAGATCCCACAAATTCAGAAAAAAACAAAGTGTCTCATTGTCTCCCACTGTGCATCACTACCATTGACAATACCGTGGATCCTTGACTTGTTCTATGAATGGAAATGAAACACTTGGAACATTAGTGGGCACTGTGCTACAGAACCAGATCTGCAGTTGTTCGTGGTGTGCTGCTGTTTCCAAAAGCATGCGGTGCTAGATCCAGATTTGCAAAAACTTAAATTAATTCCTGCAGGGTTGAAACAATAATGATCACAGACTTGTTTAATCACTATTAAAATGCCAGTAATTTGATTCTAAAACATTTATATTTGAAATTATCCATTGGCTTTCTTTATTAAATACTGGTAATTAGTCTTTTAACAAGGTTTTCTGACCTATTTTGTTAAATCCTTGTCTTTAAATTACTTTTTCATGATCATTTAAATTAACACCTTTACATAAAATGATTTGGGATTATTAACTTTAGGATAATGACATGTCCTAGGGTTAAAAAGAGAAGTGTGGGCAAATATTTTAAGAATATCACATGTCAGTAAACAGCTGCTTCCTCCTTCTGAAAAGATACTTTCAGTCCTATTTGCAGTGCCCAAAGCAAAATCTAGATTTATTTTCTTATTTTATTTGACTTGACTACATTCTGCTTTCATTAACATTTTCCATTTGACCTTTTGCATGATAGACCCTTTCTTCTATCCTTGGATGATGTTACAATAAAGGAAACTGTGCCTGTTTGTTTTATGTCTCGGAGAGTGAGTACTGACATCTTTTATGGCTGTTTGGAAATATTAAACTCTAGAAGTGTAAAATCTCAAGTGAAAAGACCCAAATCTTTCATGCATGAGATTTTTGATTCAACTAAATTCTGTTCATCTAAATATAATTAAATTAACTAAAATGAGCTCTATGTACATACATTTTTAAGATTGAAACGAAAATTTTGCCTAAATTATCTCTAATAGCTTGTAGTATAAAATAATTTTCTAACTACCATTTCACTTAGGTGATTACACCATACAACACTTTACTTGAAAATGATGAAAATGCTTGCCCTAGATCTTTGGAAAACCTTATCGTTTAATGGAAAACATTGATGAGTAACAAACTCAGCCTTAAGGTAATGACTGGAACAACTCAGCCTACAGACTGCTGCCAAGGTCATGACCTCTGTGAGACACCACCATTTTTCTGCATTTCTATACCCTATACGGTAATTCTTCTTTTTAAATCTGTCTTCACAGTGGACATGAACAGGCAAGATTCCATGACTTCTCTCTTACCTTAGTGACTTCAGTACCTACTATCATCTATGAGACAATGCAGCTGCTGTCTGCATACTTGTAAAGAGATGAATGAAAATGGATGGATGGATGGATGGATGGATGGATGGATGGATGGATGATGGATGGTAGAAAAATATCCACTTTATCAGGAACTGTAAAGAGAAAGCAAGTGAATAGATTTGAATACTAAGAATGAAAGAGATACATAAGAAAGAATTGTTGTAGTGCCAAGGAGGAAATGGTGGGGGTTTAGCATCACAAGGTAAAGAGGATGGCTCTAGGTTATGGTAGACATATATTGAAGAATGGATCTGGGGAGTTGAATAGGTACAAGTTTGGGTTTTAGGAGTTTGAGAACTGACAGCATGAATGGGTGAAATAGAGAGACACATGTCTTCCATTGGCATGGAAGGCTAAATGTTCAGGAACTGGGAATTAACTAATTCACTTAGTTTCGCAGATTTCTTATCACCTAGAAAATAAAAAGCTTTAAGCTAGATAAAAATCATGCTTTCTGGTATCAAATAGATAAACCTATGATTCTAGCTAACATTCATCAAAGTTATGGGTAAGGAACAGTAATTGAACATTGTTAAAAAAACAAAAAAACAACAACAAAAAAAACTCTGTTATTTGAAAAGAAACTGGAGCTACCGTGTTAGTGGTATATAGGTAACCCTATTGCCATCTATATCTTAGAATATCAAGGATGAAAAACTCAGTGAATAATATGGATACATTGATTATGACAAAAATAAAGATGTGCAAAGATGGGAAAGACCATTTGTATACAGAGTACCCAGCAATAGAAGAATTTTGAATCAAACTGTCTACAGTGGCAGTCTTCTTACTCTAGTAGTGTTACTTTTAAATGCTTTTACTTCTTCAATAAATTTAATTCAGGATAATCCTCTGGCATGAAAAAAATCAGTTGTCATCACAATGTCTTGCTAAGTTTCAAAGATCAGGAGTCTTTAATTAAAATGAATCATTATAATGCTGCTGTTTTCTTTCTATGGTCTGTCTGCTCAGGTTTTTATTCAGACATTGAGTTCAGAAATTAAGGCAAGTTGTATGTTCATCAATTAGATATGGTCTGTCTGCTCAGGTTTTTATTCAGACATTGAGTTCAGAAATTAAGGCAAGTTGTATGTTCATCAATTAGATAGAATGATTCTTCAATCTGGACATTACTGTTAATAACATTCATATCCTAAGGTTAGTTAATGTTCAGAAAGGCTAAAGAACTTGGGGAAACACACAGATTTTAACTGGTAACTCTGAGGATTTGGGCTTTGTCTTTGTCAGCTTGAAGCCTCTCAGTACCCTCATACAGTCTTCAACCACAGTCTACTCAATCAGGAATAAAATTGAACCCAAGCTTATGAGTTTGTGTTAATAGCTGTCTGTGGATTCAGTGCATATGAAGTAAATCAAAGTTACAACACTCAAAGATAGAAGATCTCCCAAGAGTTGAGAAATTACAGGGAATAAAAGGAAGAACCATTATTATTTTAGATTAGTCCAATGTTATATGAGTACCCCCACACACACATTGTTCTGAGAATTGAGGTAAGAATTTATTGAATTTTCAAAACGCTTCTATGGCCTGAGTATATTTTCTTCATTCCATAAATGAAAGGTCTGAGAGAAATGCCTTAACAAAGCCACACAAGTAAGACATTTGGGATAAATCTGTCAGGCTTCAAAGCCCATTATGTATACCACTATTGGGTAGAGGGTAAGGAGATCATGATTTTTATTTGATTCAGAAGCTGATGATGTACATACTTCAGTAAGAAATGGAAAAATACCTACAAGTGTTCAGAAAATATTACTGTTGTGGAACATGGTCACTAAACAGGAATTCTGTGGTCACCACCATGAATAGAGATCTTGAACCACCTTTAGGAAGAGACATTGAAGGCAAAATGCATCACAATTCACAGGAAAGCATATGAGGACAATTCAGAAGGCATAGCTCTTGAACTTAGACCTTGAGAAGAACATAATGACTACCTGTAGAGAATATGGCTACCTCCTTTCTTTTCCCTGGCTACATACTATGAGCTTAGAATTATTCTTTACTAAATACATGTTGCAACCACTTTGGGGATTCAATGACCTTTTCACAGAGATTGCATAGCAGATATCCTGTATATCAGATATTTCCATTATAAATCATAACAGTAGCAAACATACAACAATGAAATAATTTTATGTTTGGGGTTCACCACAACATAAGGAACTGTATTAAAGGATCACAGCATTAGGAAAGCTAAGAAACTGACAAGAGAGCCAGGAACTTGTTTCTACTCATGTATGAGACAGACAGATGGCCAGAGCACCTCCTTATAACTCCCAAACTGTTGAGCTGTGGACCTGATGAGCAACAAAAAGCAAAGGTGACTATTTGGCTAAATTAATGAGGCACATCTAAAAGCTGAAGGTTTAGCTATATCAAGTTAATGGGGAAATGAAATTGTTTAATACATGTACTATCTTGCTAAAGGACTATCTTCACAGTCATGACAGAGCAAGATGTAAGACTTGAAAGCAAACACACAATTGGAAGGTAATGTTAAAAATATTGTTTAATTCATTAAAAAAATAACATTTTTATGATGGGTGTAATAAAGCATTAGAATGGGCTGTCTGGATGGATGAGCTAGCATCTGCCTCTGAATATTGAAGTGCTCTTTCATCTCTATTAATTAAAATTTCAGGAAAGGTAGGGTCTCCCTAGGATCCCACTGTCCAATATCGAAACTGACACTCAGTTGTCTCTGGTATGTCAATAGTCAAACCTGCTTGAGATTCTTAGTTGACATGATATTCTTTTAAAAATAAATTAAAAGTTTTCTTTTCATCTGACCTCCAAGTCAATTCTGCATGTTTTGTTGAAAGTCAATGAATAATTTACAGTGCCCTAGATTTACAGGGTAATATTTTTAAATATGTTCTGTTTATCAGAAAAGAACTGCCTATTAAAGTAAATGACTCTGTTACTGCACCCTTGCACAACTAGAAATATCTAGCTTTACTTTTATTCAATAAAATGGAAGAAACGTTTTTCTGGCCAACTTTTAATGGTGAGTCCATTTTTTAAATGCCCTCACATCTCTTAATCTTTCCAGAAGAAACACATTGCTATCCACTTGAGACTAACATTTGATCAGTGTGGTGCCACATCATAGATTGCAAGCCAAGAGTATCATAAGTGCATGGGAGACCTTATGCTAAGAGCAACCTTAGATGAGTGGGTAGAATAATTACTCTTTTCAGAAAATAAAAGCATTCAATATAGCCTCTCTTAATAAAATGGCACAAGAGACTATCACCAATGTAGCTTTATCTAACTATGAAGGAAGTGATCAATGCTCAGGGTCCTGGAACCCCTATACATCAGGGAATCTCACTGGATCTTCCTTCCATGCATAGTTTCTTATGTGGATTAATTGATGCTTTTGAGGAGATCTACCATCTAGAATCTAGGCTTACCATGAATGACCTGAAAAATGCAGACTGTTCAATCTATTGAACTCAACTGGTTAATCAAACAAGTCAAGTTCAGGTTAAATTTCTGGTTGGATATACTCAGTGGCTTCACTCTGTAAAGTGTCCCTTTGTAAGCGTTATTGGCAGTTACCATGCCTCGCCTGTTGCTATCACAGGCAGCAGGCTCCTAAGGCTTCACCTTCAGGATTTGCTTAGGTAGGAGAGACACATGATTAAAAAAAAAAAAAAAAAAAGATGAGAAAGGAGCAGGAGGGAATTGGAGTGTGAGGGTAAGACAGACAGAGAAGAGGAATTTAACCTTAACCTGAGTGTGGGTCTGGGTCACTCATTCCTTTTGCTGCCATCTCCATAAGCCACTGTATGTGTGATCCTGTCCTTTCTAATGTAAGTTCATTCACAAGACAAAGTGAACTGTTTGAAGCATATTGCAGGGGAACATCTTAGCACTGACCTTTAAAAGGCACAGTATTCTATTGGCATGCCTATCATTCCCTCTTTGCTTTGATGCATCTAGATAAAGCTATGACACCAGGTTATGCTCCTTAGGCAATTAAAAACTAAAAAGAGACTGGTGTGAGGTTAAAAAAAAAAGATCAAAATAGCTACACAGAGGCCAACTTCAGATCTACCATTATTGGAAGTCTTTTTTGCGCAGAAATGAGCAAGAAATTCCCCCAGTTTAAGTGAAACCCAAATATATTTAATTCTTTGTATACATAGAACCTAACAAAACAATTTACCCATTTGGATGTATGATAGTTTAAGGCTTTGATTCAATGCTGGTTTACTGCAGTATTTATCCAATGAATACCTATATATGAAAAATTATATTGAGGGTTAAAGATACAAAAAAAGAGCAAAATGTGTCCATGTCATGGAAAGACTTGGCCCAGAGAGGTTATGTCACATACAAATTCATTAGCATAGATCAGATTCTTCCTCCTAAGACCATGTTTTCATGCACATGCAATAAAAATGTAGAAAGATGGCTCTCTCACAGGAAGCAGGAAATGCTTCTGAGAGATGATATTAGAAGTGAACTCTAAAAGATGGCTTGAATTTGATCAAAGAAATCTTTCAAAGCAAATCATATAACATGTCCTGGGGGCATGACAGTTTGTTCAGGGTGACTTGGTAATATTTGTTAAAATGATATTTAAGTGGTATGGGAGGAAAAGGCAGAAATGAAAGGCAGAAAAAAATCCATCAGGAGAAGATTGGGAAGGACTTCCTGTCTTCCCATAAGGGGCTTTGATTTTGGTCTTGCAAATGAATAGAGACACCAAGGTTGGTAAATAGTGGGTAAGAGTACAGGATGGCAGATTTTGCCTATATGCTGGGGAAAGTAAAATGAACATCAAGAGTTAGGGATTATGCAAACTTACACCCAGCATTGTCTGTAATGAGTACTGGCACAGAAAGCATTGTGAGGCAAAAGAAACAGAAGACATAAAGGATGGGCACATATTCAGTGAAGTATTCGGGCATTTCATCAAAGTTATCCAGGGCATCATAAGCTATAAGGTGCTTTATTTGAAGAAGCACTAAGAAAGAAAAATCCTCCCATTTAAGTACAATCTATCATAATATGCATTCCAATTTCATAAATGTTAAGAATATAATAGTAAACTCATCTCAAATCTCATGAGTTATAGTTTATAATAACTCAGGCATAGGTAGAGTGAATCACTGGCTCCAGTCACTGAGTAAATTAGAAAGTAAATTAATTGAAAAAAATAATGATTGAGTACAATGGAGAAGTTGGGGAAAGTTGCCAGTAGTGATTGAGGGGAAGAGATGGTAATGAATATAAGATAGTTAGGAAATGAAATTATATAGCTTATTTGTGCTGCAGAATGCAGATGCTGAGAGAGAGAGAGAGAAAGAGAGAGAGAGAGAGAGAGAGAGAGAGAGAGAGAGAGCTTTCAAAACAGCCAGTAATATCAAGATGGCTTACAAGCTAATATCTTAAAAACTGAAAGACTTCTTAAAGGCTGAAATGAAAACTGCATATGGCCAACACACAAGTTTGTCTTGTGAGGTGGTGTTGATTTGGTAAGTAAAAAACAAAAACTAAATGGAAAGGTGTTGATTCAAAACATATTATGAAGCAATTTTGAAGGTATTGATCATTGATAATCCTTGGAACAAGAGAAGGAAATTTGTGGCAGTCCCACTAATGCAGAAGGTCACAAAAAATCTGGTGATAGTGTTTATTTCAAATTACCACTAAGGAAAGCACTAACAACATGGAACTTAAACAAGAGAATAAACACTGTGGTCCAAAAATGCTACATAGAAGATTCCAGAAAACGGAATTGAAACTTTAAACTGTATGCTATTCTGGGTAACTTGATGTAGTCTCACACTATCATATTCTTTCACCCTTTGTTCCACACGCTGACATTGGATGCTACCTACCTGTTGGTCACACCACTGCCTCAGTTATGTAATCAACTGCCTGGGTATTGGACCACTGTGTTCAAGTAACCCCTTAATAATGGTTGATGCTCTTGCAGAATTCTTCCATTCCATAACTTACCTCACTTCTCCTCATCACATAAGCCCTTATTTCCTCATAAAATGGCAAAAAGAACCCACAGTGAATATAATGCCATATTTTGAGAGAAAAAAAGAGCAAGCCCATGTAAGCTTTATTAATGTATACTATCAGATTGATTGTACACTGCATATTATTAGACTTGTTATTGTTATTTTTGTTGATAATTCCTTACTGTTCCAAATGTATATTAAATCTTATCATAGTTCAATATGTATACACAGAATAAAATAGTATATGTAGGGTCTGGTACACAGTTTCAGCCATCTTGGGAAAGTCTTGAACTGCATCTCCCACAGAGAGCAATGACTCAGGTTATGATGTGGTAGTTAGGCTGAAAAGAGTGAGCATTCAACTGTAGATATGTTATGTCAAAAGTGCCTCTGGGACATAAAATAAATTTGAAAGTCATCTATTCATAGGAATAGGAGTAAAACTGTAGCATGAAAGACTTTTATGAGGAAAATATAAAACAGTTCAAATGTAAAAACTTAAAGTAAATTTTATTTAGATGGAAGAGATAATTCTGACTTCTACAAAGTAGAACTATTTATGAGAAACTAAGATATTACGATATATTAATGCCGATATACATAAGGCATCTACATCTGCTCTTTATAATACAATAACTGAATGCTACATATTCAAACCTCTTGTTTATAAATGAGGAAACTGATGAACCAGAGTCATACAATGTGCAAGTGACTAAGCAGTGCTCTGAGCTCACAGTTCTTAGTTAAAAATCTTGGTGGCTCATAATGCATGCCCAGCACACAATGCCTGACTTGCTATAATTTTCATACATTGTTCTTAACTTACAGAGAGCTTAAAGCAAACCCAAATGCTTAAACAAATTATAAACATATGCTTGGCATCTAGAATTATATGGTAGATGTTGATAAGCTTTTATTTATTTTTTACCTATAAGGATAAAATCTTCAATTCTACAAAAAAAAAAAAATAAAGTAGGTTTTCGTAAGACAAGCATATAACCTTATTAATATATTATTGTTTGTTTCCTTTTGATTATGATAAGGAAATAAGAAACAAGTCTATGTTCTATTAAAAAATTAAGTGGGAGTAAAAGCAACACACCCTTGGATTCCATGCTGTATGACAGGAAATAGGAAGAAGTATGTCCAAGTGGAGGAAGGTAGCAGTCTATCAAAGTTCTGTGTAACTGATCATTAGATTTCATACGAGAAAAAAAAGGAAGTTAAAATGTTCCTTGAAGCCTTTGGTTACTGGTTTAATTCACATTGTAAACACTCAGACAACCCAAGAAACACTCTAGTTTATAAACGCAACATGGTGACATAGGGTAGCCTATAGCTCTGATGGTATCATTTCTGTCTTATCCCCTGAAGATGTATGTTTTCAATTTTTCCCTAGTGTTTCTGTTGCTTAACTTATAAAACTTTACTCACTCAGAGCCATGCTGCCATTATGACAACTACCACTAACTATATCTTATACTTTCTGCTTGACTACTCCAGAACTCAGTAGACTTCTAATGACTACATATGAAGCAAACTTGATTTTTCTTCTCTTTAGCATTTATGTGATTTCATTGGTAATTAGTATGAGTTATCCCATAAAAATATCTTAGCTGCTTTTTTCACATTTCATGCTCAAATAAATCTTGTATATATAATACTTATTGAGTTGAAGCCATCTTGTCATGAAATTAAATACAAAACTATATTTTTCTTCTCAATTTTTATCTTACTTATTGGACCTATTGGTGATATTTTAGGCTGTTTTCCCTCTTCTCCTTTGCCAACTTTGGAGGAAAAGGATGTACCACTCATTCTGTGGATGATACATCAAATGTTCATGAGAAATCAGACCTTTTGATGTACGCATAAATTTTAATGGCCCAAAACAGAATTGTTCCATCAACAGGATATTACATTAGCCAAGGAACACTACATCTGCCACCACCTCCACAAACCAGGGCATTATTTGCATTTGTCTGAATCATTTCTGTACTTATAGAGACACTCCACACTCAGTGGTACACCTTTTACATGTGAGAGATAAGTTCCCTAGCCTTGCCTGCCATCATTCAGAATTTAGCCTTTGAGGCTTCTACAGTATTCATCTTGGCCATAGTAAACCCCTAGCTGATATTTTTAGATATGTTTGGTCATGAATTAACAAACATTCTCTCCTACTCCTCTGCTTAAAAGAACTAATACACATACATGAATTTGTTTGACTTCTGGAAGCATTGCTCCCATGATTTATTTCTGGCAATTTTAAAAGCTGTGTCATTGGTATTGCCAGGAGCTCCTGATACCTAAGGGCTTACTATGTGCCAGGCACTATGTCATGAACTTGATATGGGCCATGGCCTACATTTCTTAGCAACCATGCTCAAAGAACTTTTATTACACATGCTCAGTGAAGGATCTCATTCTGAAAGAACCTGGGAAGACACATTAACAGTCAGAGTCAATTTTACCATGAGTCTGACTCTACTGAAAACCCTGTTGTTAGCCATTGTTCTCTCTCCTAGGCAGGTCAGCTGATCCTATTTTGGTTTAGTCAAATACATTACCTATTTATTGTACAGAGGCACAATTACTAAAGAAAGAACTTTGTGTTTTGTGGGGGGGAAATACTATATTAGACAATAAGGTATCTAACTGTAAAGTAGAATTTAGATGGTCTACCACTAAGCCTGTAATTTTAACTTTTTCCCATCTTGAGGAATACGTTTTCAAACATTGTTATGTCTTGGAACATTCTGTTGGTGTGGGCTTCATGCCCACCCTTCATTTGTTCAATCAGACTGTCAGTAAAATATTGAGTAAAAAAGAAATGGGAGCTGTACCACTGTGGTATTGGGGTACATTTACAATGTGAACTAGTTGTTCATGTCATACATATGTGTGTTATACCCCTTCCTAATTCCGCAGCTTCTTTTTCATTACAGAGAGGGAGAAAGAGATCAGTAGCATAAAATGGCAAAGACATGTTGTTACCATAAAGACAATATCAAATCAATTGTACCTTTTAAGAATATAATTAAGAAATGTGGACACAATGAATTTCTGTGATTTCAAGACACCATCACAGAGGTCCACTTAGTATGAAGCATTTATGGGTAATTTGGTATTTTTTTCCTTTTTGTCTTTCCATTATTCTCCCAACTCTTTATTCACCTAGAGTGTATTCATTGCTTATTTTCCCATTTTTTAAAGAATCATGAGAAGTTGTGCCTTACTAAATTAAAAATGTATAACTAGAGTTATCTCCAGTCCTGCCCGGGCCTGTAGTCACTGAGATCCAAATAAACACACAGACGCTTATATTATTTAAACTGTTTGGCCTAATGGCTCAGGCTTCTTACTATCTAGTTCTTACATTGTTTTGTTTTGTTTTGTTTTGTTTTGTTTTGTTTTGTTTTGTTTTGTATTTTTTGTTTCTTCTAGACAGGGTTTCTATGTGTAGCTTTGCGCCTTTCCTAGAACTCACTCTGTAGTCCAGGCCAGCCTTGAACTCACAGAGATCCATGTGCCTTTGCCTCCTGAGTGCTGAGATTAAAGGCGTGTACCACTACCATCTAGCCTAGTTCTTACATCTTAAATTAACCCATTTCTATAAATCTATACCTCGCCACATGGCTTGTGGCTTCCCAGTATCTTACATGTTGCTACTCATGGCAGCGGCTGGCAGCATCTCCTGTCTCAGCCTTTTACTTCCCAGAATTCTCCTCTCTCCTTAGCCTGCCTATACTATACTTCCTGCCTGGCTACTGGCCAATCAGCGTTTTATTTATCAATCAATCAGAGGAACACATTCACAGCATACAGCTATCCACAGCATATGTGAATAACAATCTGCTCATTAATTGTCCAAAACAGGCCAAGTAGTTATAAACACGGCATAACTAAAAGAAAAGAGCTGTGTCTCTCTGCCTGCTTTGGAGCCTCTCTGGGAACAGATACTTGAGAGAAATCGGTAGTGATTACCTTGTCTCAATGGCCGCAATCCCTCTTGAGCCTTCCGATTTGTCTTGGAAATCTTAATATTTAACCATTATCTTAATCCAGCAAGATGTTTCTCCTGGGAGGATATCTGAAGAAGCATGCATTTGGAGATGACCATTTACTTGGCAATTGAATGACTTTGACTTAAATTCAAGAAATAATCAAAGCACACGCTTGATTACTAAGAAATCACAAGTATATAAAGGTGAGATTATGATATGTACAGAACCATGAATAATACGTACATTTCTACTGAGGGAGGTTTAAATGACATTTCCTTCGAGAATGACCTTGCAGCTAGTATTACTCTTTGTCAGAGAGTTGGGCACCATTTTAAAAAGACGTAGGGACAATGAGGTCTTGTACACAAATCCTTTAGAAACTAGAAATGAGCAATAAAAAGAGATTCTTTTTTAATTCTCACAACAACAGTGGTTTTTTTGGTTTTTTTTTTTTTTAATTTCATCATCTTTGAAATTGTTGCTCAAGGACATTCCATTGAGTTTTAAAATACAACTTTTCTAAGCCAAATATCAGCTAAACTCATTTAAAGGAAGCTTGCTCTGGGTAACATTTGTTATCACATTTATCTTTAGAAACAATTTTAACTCTGCTTATTCTGTGTCATTTATGGCTAAAAGTTGTAATTGAACCAGTTAGGAAAAGTCTCTGATGATTAATTATATAGTTATATGGTATTTAAATAGCCACATTTATTATATATTTGTAACATGAGAGGATTTTTCACAAATAAAAACTTTTTGGGGTCTGGGCATCAACCCAACTCTGATTTAAGGGAGCAATGGGAAGATTTTGTTCTCAAAAATTATTCTGAAATTTCTAATTTTTTTTAAAGGAAGATATACTTACTGGTTTTATTTGATGGAGCATTGTGAAAATTCTTCTATTAAAATGTGTTTCCATGAAACTATCCTTCCCTCCCATGACTACAAATTTTATCTTGATTGCAATAGGAGATGCTAATTTGGAATAATTATTTACCCTTATAGTAACTCAAGAGCTTTTATCATCAAGCACTTACTATTTGAAGACCTGCCTCCTATCTCTAAACAAGCAAGTATAATGTGTCCTTTTCAATCCATGCAACCACATCTTAATCTTTTTGCTAGTCTATTCTAGAAGCTTCTGAGTGAATAAAATATGTCTGAATCTTTGACCTTCCCCATTGTTTCTAAGGATATGTATTAAGCATACACAATAGAATGAACACTTTTCAAGACTAATGCTATAGAAAATTTTCTTAGCCAAACTCTACTTATCTACCCATGAAATTTATCATTTTTTGCTTTTTCTTAGTTTAATTACTTGCCATTGACTACAAGACAGTATGATATTAAAATGAACCACTCTAATATTTTCTAATAAAAAAGACAATGTAAAGATAATAACTAAAGTTGGATGATATACCAGATTCTTCCACATAAATTTCCAGAATTTGATTATGTAAAATATCATTCTATAAAAAATGAATTCTTTGTAATCATCTTATTAATACAGTTTTTGAGAAAGCAGCTTAAAAGTTTGAAATACATGTCAGAGTCTGTGGTGAGTTTTGTCAGTTGATTGTTTAATTTCAGTTTTGATCAGTTCTACTTTGATAATTATAATAAACATATTAGTGGTGAACATAAAACTTAATTTAACATGTAAACTAGAAGTTACTGGCTGATATTAATAGTTATCACTTCATAGTTCATGGAGGGAAGAACATAGTCTATACAGATGTAGATGTTAAAAAGTCTTCTAGGGCATTTCTTTAAACATAAATGTCCATGCTGTTTTTATGATGTACTGCACTAGTAATCATTCAGTGGCATCATAAATAGCTTTAAACCCTGAGTTGTAGGAGGTAGAAATCAAAACGTGTACAAAAGTAAATACCTCCTTAGATTATGTGAAATCAGTTGAGACGATGGTTGAGAAATGTTGTGCCAATGATGGTTCAATGCTATGAAAAGGCTTTAAACATAGTTTTGCACAGTGGACAGACTCTTGAGCTAGGTTTTAAAATGTTAGGTTTGGAAACCTTGTCCTAAACACATCATTATAATTTAATTCCTCTCAGTATCATTATATAATGTATAAAATGGGTTTAATAATTTCTACAACAGTTCTGTTTTATAAATCATTTCAAAGCGGAGTAACAGTGTTAGGTAAACAGTGAGTTATAAAACTAGTACAACATTCTTTGAGTGATTTTCTTATTAAATATAGTATGGTAAGAAGAATTTATTTACAAAAAATAAATGTAATTAAGTGAAATGCATCTTCAGAAAAGATGGACAACTAAAATGATTTTTTTTATCTGATGAATACTTAGTATATAACTTCTGTGTCCCTAAAGTGGGTGCAGAGAAATGGTAGATAAAGTACTGGCGTTGAACTTTTTGAGATTTTTAGTTAAAGGTGGGGGTTACTTTGGATGTCTAACTGATATAAGAGAAATATGCAGGAAAAAAAAGAGAAAAATTCATAAGCCACATTTAAAGTGAAATATTATAGCTTATATAAATACTTGTCTATTAAGAATAAGTTGTGCTGGGCAGTGGTGGCACACACCTTTAATTTCAGCACTCATGAGGCAGAGGCAGGTAAATATCTGAGTTCAAGGTCAGCCTGGTCTACAGAGCAAGTTCCAAGACAGGCTCCAAAGCTACACAGAGAAACCCTGTCTCAAAAAAAAAAAAAAAAGAATAAATTGCATCCAATAATTGATGGAAACAGATGCAGAGACCCACAGCCAAACATTAGGCTGAGCTTGGAGAACCATGTGGAAGAGAGGGAGGAAGGATTGTAGGAGCCAGAGGGGTCAAGGACACCACAAGAAAACCCACAGAAACAACTAAGTTGGATCATAGGAACTCACAGAGTCTGACCCAACAACCAGAGATACTTCATGGAACTGATCTAAGCCCTCTCTGCATATATGTGACTGTGTGTAGCTTGGTCTACTTACAGGACTTCTAACAGTAGTAACAAGGGCTCTCCCTGATGCTTTGGCTGGCCCTTGGGAATCTACTCCTCATACTGGATTGCCTTGTCCAGCCTAAATACCAGGGAAGGTGCTTAGTCTTACTGCAACTTGATATACCATGCTTTGTTGATACCCGTGGGAGGCTTGCCCCTTACTGAACAGCAACAGAAGTACATTGAAGGGGAGGACAGAAAGATGGGGGAAGGGAATGGAAAGAGAGGAGGGAGGGGAAACTGCAATCAGGATATAAAATAAATAGAGTTAAATTTTTAAAAAAGAATAAATTTGCATCAAAACATTGTCCAGTGCATTGAGAGGAAAAATTATGTGTATATAATATGTTTGGCTAATACAGTTGAAATGTGTTCATTTCACATATAAGAATATTTTTTTCTCTCATTAAGTCTATATATATGAGAAACATAAATTTTCATGGTAAAAAAAAATGAGCATAGAAGAGTATCAAGTACCTATGCAAGGATGTTTTATTACTAATAAGCTTACTGTGTTGAACATGGCTTGATCACTTTAGAAATAAACAAGTTTAAATGCAATTTAGAACGAAGTATTTGTAGCAATTTTTTTTCCCTAAGGTATCTAACAAGTTAAAATAAAAAATTTTTTAATTAAGAATAAATTGCTGGGTGGTGGTGGCACACACATTTAATCCCAGAACTCAGGAGGCAGAGCCAGACAGATTTCTGTGAGTTCAAGCCCAGCCTGGTCTACAGAGCAAGATCCATGAAAGGCGCAAAGCTACACAGAGAAACCCTGTCTCAAAAAAACAAAACAACAACAACAAAAAAGAGCAAATTGAAATGTGATATAACAAATACATGTACCCTTAACTTTCTTGTATTTCGATGATTTCTTTAGACAGAGGAAGAGAGGAAATTTAGGTGACTCACCCAGTCCTGCTGAAAGCTTATGTGAGTAGCAGTTTTGAATAATCCACATTTGCTCATCTGAGAGGAAACTTCCTAACTTGGTAGGTAAGGATTCGATGTCATAAGGAATAAAAATGACCAAAGCCAAGCCAGGAACATACGTGGGACAGAGAACAATAAGCAATTTGTCAGTCAGTCAGTCATCTGTATTCTTAATACAGTGAGTGACACATCCATAACCAAGATGAGACACCTAGCAACATGCTTCTTTCTTCCTCACAGAAAATTGCTAGTTCCTACCGATGATTCATAAATATTGACAGAAGAGAGATCTCTCTCACATTTCAATTTTAAATTTAAAGTCCAAGTTTTTCTCATACTGTCACTGAGTAGATAAAGCATAGGGGTTGTAACAATTAGAAAATAGCAAATTTCTTAAAGATTTTTCATGGAAAACCATGTTTGCAACTAGAGCTTTGTGTTCAGAGCCCTTTGCCCTTGTGTGTAGTCAAAATGAGGACCTCAAGAATGAGATTTTTTAAGGTCATACCCAACTATTGTATGCTCAATGTTTGTAAGATAAAATGAAATGAAAGGCTAATTATCTATAGGTTTGGTTAATTAGCAGATAACATTATCTCACCTAAGGAGGCCTCTGAGATACTCATCAACAGTCGGTTTTCAAATAGCTTTCTCATATCCTTTTGGGCCATTAGTTTGCTCATCTTAAAAAGTTTTCAGTATTCTTTTCAAAGCATCTTGAATACTTAAGCAGCAATCTTCCCTGTTTGTGGCAATCACCAGTTCCATGCTTTAGTGGATGGGAAATTAAATGGGTTTTCAACAATGTAGATGCTTTGAAATGAGATTTCCGGTGAAATTAGAGATGATTCAGGGGACAGCAGGAAGTCTGTGATTTTCTCCACTTGCAAATGTCTTTCTTTAAAAAAAAAAAATGCCTTTAGAATTCTTTACAGATGTTAACCCATTGATGCAAGCCAGTACCTTGTGTTTCTTTCTAATTCTCATGCTCTTTTTTAATAGCATCATCCAGAGACCACATAGTACTAGTTAATAAAGCATCAGCCCACACACCAGAGTATATAATGAACATGACATGTACTCCTGAGCAATGGAGAAATCCTACAGACTACATATGTCCCTCACTTCCAGATTTTTAAAGCATAAATGGCATGAAAATATGTTAAAGTCTACAGAGAATAGAAGAGCCCGTGGAGAGAAAAGTAAAGTCTGTCCTATTGAGTAACATGATTACCATATGACCCTGTGAACAGGATGATTTAAGTCTAGTGAATATCATTTAGTGAAGAGAATCTTTACATCTCTGAAAGGAGATGAAATCAATGAAGCTTCAAATTCACATGCAAAGGCTGCAAGCAGATTTGGCCTATGGGACCAAATCTAACTACAGCTGAACTTGAAAGGGCACCGATTAGGATGTGCCACATAGACTCCCAAGAAGATTGACATGAACACAGCAATTATTTTTTTCTATTTATTTATTTATTTATTTATTTGGTTGGGTATTGTTTGTTTATTTATTTTACATCCCTACCACACTTTCCCCTCCCTCCTCTCCTCCCATCCCCTCCCCCCAACTTCCCTCCCAGTCCACTCCTCCTCCTCCATTTAGGTTTAGAAAGGGTCTGGCCTCCCAAGGGTGTCAACAAAGCATGGCATATTAAGTTGCAATAAGACTAAGCACCTCCCCTTGTATTTAGGCTGGGCAAGGTGACCCAGTATGAGGAATAGGTTCCTAAGAGCCAGCCAAAGCATTAGGGACAGTCCCTTCTCTCATTATTAGGAGTCCCACAAGTAGACCAAGCTACACAACTGTCATGTATATGTAGAGGGCCTAGGTCTGTCCCATACAGGTTCCCTGGTTGTTGCTTCAGACTTTGAGCTCCTATAAGCTAGGTTAGTTGTTCTTGGAACACAACAATTCATAAGAAATCTCATTCTTGCTACCATAAAATAGCAACACTAGACTAGCAATGTTGGATTGCATATACACCACCTTGTGGTAAGCTATTCAAGATAATTCCTCTTCACTATGTATTCCACCCAGAATTCTGTCATTTAGCAGGAAAGGCTTAATTGGTGAAAGACTTGATTTTCAAAACATGGGTTGGGTAAAAAATACATTCAAATCATGGGCTCTGGAGTTGGAGTGCCTGAGCCTGGCTATACTTCATGCTAGATGCATGACATGGATTAATGATTCTGACTTCATCTCCTTCCCTATTTCAATGAAGGATTAAATAACAGCATGCTGAGTAAGCTGTAATTATATCTGGCATATTGCAATTGGTAAATAAATGATGGATATTGCTGCACTTTCTAGGTTTGAAGGCATCACTTATTTTATGATACCTTAATTTTTTTATGCCAACAGACATACAATTCTGTATTCTTTTTTATCTTTGTCATAATAGACAAAATACTATAGAAACAGAAAAATCCAAAACAAATTGTCCAAGTGCCTAATTTGTAAACATAGTCTTAAGTACTTATAATTATAAAGCATGCAACTTTATTGCTTATCATGCAACTTTATTGCTTATCATTTGACATTTTCTCTTAGGTGTATAAGAGAAGCATTTTCTCTGGAAAATATTGAGACTATTTGACAAGAGCACTGGGTTGAAAATTGTAAATTCATTTCCCTGCATTGACAGCTCAATTCTATGATTTTGTACCATGATGCTAACTAACTACATGTAGTCCAGCAAAGTCCCCTGACCTCAGAGAGAGAGAGAAGAGGATCTGTGTCTAGTAAGAAAGATTCCCAAAGACAAAAGAGTGTAGCTTGGAATCTCAGGTGCTTAGTTCAGAGCATCTCTGTCCTTTCACTCCAGAATCCAGGACTAATTGAAAAGTAAATCAAGGAGTTATGCTACTCCAGATGAACAAAGTGGCTTCTTGAAGCTAGTAGATTATATTACGAGTCTATATGTATAAGCCTAGTGTGAGGTTCTTTTGATTGAGCTTACAATTCAGAGCTGGAATGTTGCTCTAAATGGGCAGAAGGTCTGCTCTGTGAGCACACTATACATCTAGTCAAAACTGCAGACAGGCAGATAAGGGTAAGAACAGAAATATCTGAGCAAGTAAACTCAATACCTTCTTCCAAATTCTCCTGTCCCAGCAGCCATTTCTGTTGTGCAGAGGATGTGCTGAAGAAAGCAGCCCAAAAGATGTAGGAAACTCTCCCTTTGTTCCTTTAGGGAATACAGTAGAAATTCCCCCTTTACTTGGTTAGATGTGAAGAGAGAAAGTTTTCCCATTCTAAAATAGACACCATGCATGCTGTTCAAAGAGAAAGATCCCAGGTGGTTAGAATGAAAAGAAAATACTTCAGAAAGGAGATGGAACTTAAGAGAGGCATGAAAGGGGAAAGCAGGGTAAGAGATGAGAGATGAAAGGAGAGGAAAGCCAGAAGACCCCTGGTGGAAAGTCCAGGAGAGATAACTGGAAGATTTCCAGGCATCAAAGAGGGTCAGGGTGATGCTGGAGTGAATTTTGAATGAACTTAGTGTTATTTAAGACTTGCTTTACAATACTTAAGAAACAAGAATAAGGCAAAGATGATCAAGCATTTACAATTAGGAAGTATGTATCCTTGTGCTGAAACTGACTTGGTACTCTGTGGTGACAGCATACCATGACAATAGAGGTTGTGGAGTTCAGGCATGGTATCTGGCATTTGTGTCATGACTGGCATGAATAGAGACTGACAAAAACATTAAAGAGGTTTGCAGGGAGAAGGAGAAAGCAGGTGCAATAGGATAGAGATTGTATATATATATATATATATATTTGGAGTATATGACATAGAACAAAACCCAGAAATGAAACCCAAACTATAGAAGTTATATCGTGAACATCAAAGGAGTGAATTTTCATGGACAAATGCCAGAGAGCCATCCAGTGGGTCTTGAAGACTCTGAGGGTGCTATCAGAGTACAGTCTGAGCCACCCTAGAAGTCAATGATGAAGACCTAATGGTGTGAGCATAGAAACAGCAAGTGACTCAAGGAAATGCTTCTCATTGTCTGTAAATAGTACTGAGTGACAATCTTGTGGCTTGTTCTATATGGCCTCATTATAGAAATAAGAGCAGAACAGTTTGAAGAAAGATAGGAGGATTTATGACAATCTGCAATCAGAAACAAGCCACTGATGGTGTTAAGGCAATGGTATGAACGTAAGAGGCTTGGGAAGCAAGATCAATATAGGTAGGGAAAAGAAATGAAGAGGTACTGTGGGTAGCTCCAGGGAACTGTTGGCAGTATGAAAGGTGGCATCCTCCCCATGGCATTACCACTTGACTTAAGGATGTTGAAAAGTTGAATCCCTTCGGCATGTGTGATTAGGAATGGGTATTGGCATCATCCTATTGGAACATGCCGCTAACACCATGCCAGTTTGTAGAGGCAGGCAGACACAAGGGCTTACAGATGCTGCCTCATGTAGTCATGATGCCCTCCAGTGGTTGCTTTGGTTATTTTATGGGAGCTTGCTCTTGCTCTTTAAGAATGCGTTCGAAGTGAATATCCATCAAAGTTTCACAAGCTCCCAAGAAAAAGTGTTTGATTTTATCTTCAAAACTCACAGAGGAGAGATTTGATTTGCTCTTCACATCTAAGCTAATGGAGTTATATCCAGCTTGTTTTCTATATGTGTTATGCGCCGAAAAACATGATTTAGCCTGTCTTCTATCGAAATTAATGCAATAAGGAACCATGAAATAATAGGGCTTACACTGTACTCAATTTTAGCTCTAATAGAAACACAATGAAAATAACATCTGCGGCACAGGCCTGGCTGATCAGAGGAGAGTAATGGATATTTGCTGCCATGATTTTATTGCTGTTCTGGGTTTTATCCTTCACAGGATTCTCATCACTATAGTAATAATGCAATAAATACTTTTAATTTGACTTATATTCACTCTCAGTTTGTCTGTAAGGTCATCTGGGCAAAGGCAACTGAGCGACTTTTATGTGGCTGCCAAGATAGTAGTATAAATCTCACTACCATTAGAAGGGACTCCACCCCTTGAAATATTTATAAAAAGAAAGCTTGTAAGTTTACCATGTCTCCTTAAGAATGTATATCTTGAAGTCATTTTAGAAACTCCCTGTTTGAAATGCTCAAACTTTTGACAAGGTAACTTTCTGTTGCCACCAAAAAAAAAAAATCATTATTTGAACGTTCATGGTAAATGGCTTTATGAGTTAATTATTAATTATGTTAATTATTAATCTATGTTAATTATTTTGTATGAAACAAAAGTGAGAAACCAAAAAGAGGACAATTTTATTATCTTTACCATCACTTGTTTGTGAAATCACTAAATACTTTATCTATACTGAAATCAAGAGGACCTTCAATTAACTGTCTAACAGCAGACATAAACATACCTCCAGAAAATAAACCCTACCAGAAAAGTCAACAATGACACTGCTCCCAAAGACCTAGCGGGGACTGTCCCTACAGTCAGTGATTTTTTTCTTTTCTTTTTGAGATTATAATATGATTGCATCATTTCCCCCATCCCCTATCCTCCCTCCAACCCCCCCACCGTATTCCCCTCCTTGTTCTCTTTGAAATTCATGACCTTTTCAAAAAATTTTATTACATATATATATATATAAAATACAACCTGCTCAGTCTGTCTAACATTATTCATATGTATGTTTTGGGGGCTGACCATTTGGTATCACATCACCAATGGGTGTACTCTTCTCTACGGAAGACTGTTTTCCTCCCAACATTCATTAGTTGCCTATAGTTCTCTAGGTAAGTTCAGACCCTGGATGCTTCCCCTTGGTCCACTCTGGCCTATCTATCGGTGGTGGCCTTGTTCGGCTCATGTTTAGGCAGTCCTGTTGGTGAGACTTTGAGTGTAACTTCTGACATTCCTAGCAGACACAGTCTCACAGCAAAAGTCCATGATTGTCTGCAGTAGCAGCACACAAACCTTGGCAGGAGCCAACAGTATCTAACACTGTGCACCTGATTTTTGAACCATAGTCTGTCACTGAAGTCAAAGATCACCAGTTGACTAGACAGGGTCTGAGCTCCCTCACTGTTAGTGCTAGGCTCACTGACGCCACTGCATCCGACTTTACCTGGCTGTTAGGGGTCCAAACTCGGGTCCTCATGTACAACAACCACAGTACTGACTTTGCCTTCTCACCAGCTCCCTAGACATTTTTTTTTTAAACTGATGTTTTACACTTCCAACTTTGAAATCAGTCCCACAAAATTTTCCTCACATTTCCTCAGCTTAGCTCCGCACCTGCCATCTCTCACTATGAAAAGAATGGCCTCTATCAGCATCAACATATTTTACCATTTACTGTATCCCAGAATCCACAAAAATGGAGTTTTAGAATGTATGTACCAATAGCACTAAACCTGTAACATCAAGTTTTAAGGTTTTCAATTACCCTCTTCTTCCCTTAGACTCTGTGCCACTAAGGGTGTTAAACTCAGCAATGGATCTTGAAGCAGACCCATATCACTGCAGAGAGATGAGCGTTTGTTCTGGTTTTATGCCTTTGTGGGCGTCTCTCTTATGGCCCCACCCAAATTTCTTCAACTCTCTTACATTTTTGCATCAAGCATCACCCGTGATGCTATGAAACCATTTGCATTGTGTGTGTGTGTTGCTTTATACTGGAGAAGGCACGTACTCAGAGTAGATGTTTTTTAGACAGGAGATTGCCGCGTTAGAAATACAGCAGGACTGGAAGGCGAGACAGGCATGAACACAGGAAGTACTGTGAAACTTTAGTATTTATCACGGCCATCTCTCTTAGACCAATCAAAATCTAATACACAGAATGATTCAAACAATGGAAATTGTATAGCTGAAATAAGTCTCGGAGAGTTACCTTTGTGGATCATATTAACAGGACATGGATGCTAATGGTAAAAAGGTGATGAAATGTATATTGCACTTTTCTTTCGATCTATGTAGTACTTCTGCTGCTACTCTCAAAATCCAGTCTCCTCCCCTTCATGTTTCTTCGAAGGCTCTCTCGGCGGTTTGCAGCTTTTCCACACCTTTTTTAGATTTTCAGTGGTGCTGGGTAAATAATCCGTATACTCCAGGCCTGCTTCTGTGGTTTCCACTCTCAAATAGCTCAGTTCGGCCATTCACATCAAGGGATTGGAATCACTGTAGAGCCCCACTCCAATGAAAATCACCCAAAGATTCCTGTTGCTTTTCCTTTCAGTTGACGACCTTGATCTTTCAGTTACACAATGAGAAGAGTATGTGCATTGCAGCTGTGTTCCTAGCAATACTGCTGTTGCCACCACCTAGCATCCTTTTTTTTTTTTCCCTCTTTTGCTTTTTCGAGACAGGGTTTCTCTGTGTAGCTTTGCACCTTTCCTGGAACTCACTCTGTAGCCCAGGCTGGCCTCGAACTCACAGAGATCTGCCTGGCTCTGCCTCCCGAGTACGGGATTAAAGGCATGCGCCACCACCACCTGGCGAGCATCCTTATTTTTGCCCTTCTGGTTTTCCACTCTGTGGGATAAGCTGGCTCCCCCTCCCATCGCTGTGAGTCGTCTCCTCTGGCGCTGTGCTACGGAAATCACCTTCTTTTGAATGTGAAATTTTTTAATCTTCTGGCAGTTTCTCTTCCTGCACGTATTTGCAGATCTCTCTCTCAAAACTGTTTCTTTCATCCGATATAATGGAGTTGTTTTACCTTGTCTTTGTTCTTTCAAGTGGTAGATTCTGAAAGTAGCTATTGTAAAAGAGCCTTTAAATGACTAAGCTTTCCTTTGTCATCTAACTTCCATTTGATAAAACTGATAAAAAAAATTTCGGAATGTTTACTTGAATGAATTATATACATTTTTTAAAAGACTGTCTAGTGATCTTTAACCTCTGAATCCAGTAGTCTTTTCTGTTCCTCATCCTTAAACTGTCTGTAATATGTGGTAGAATTGAGTAGTCATTCATTTAAGCTTCTGTCCCATGATGTTAATAACATTCCATTGCTAATGTTCTCTTCCTGGATACCCTTTTTCATTCTCGCTCACTACCTTACTTCAACTCCTAAGTTAGACACTCCCTGGAGTCATGAACATTATTTGAATGGTTCTCAGGTGAACAAGTTGAAGGACCATATATGAGGCAGTATCTCCTGATAATGTGAAACCATCATGACACAGGGGCCTGAGACCCAAATTCCGAGAGTAGCAGAAGTACAGACACAGATAGGTCCAGTTCTCCTGCACTTACAGGGCTTGATTCCTTAAGCCAGTGCTTAGCATAGTAGAATTTTTAACTGATTGCAATTTAAAGAACACAAGAGTCAACACTTCCTTGAGTATCTATGCTGAAAGAAAATCTTTTAGTCTGAAAACTCAAAGCAAAATGCATCATATGCCATGTCTAAAATACCCTTATTTGTGGCTTTAATAATCATCTGTTACTTTTAATTAGAATCCATTCTATTTCTCCGGTTTTAAATGTCTCAAATTTTTGTAATAGTAAAGTATTTTACATGCACATAATATCAGCTATGTTTGATATATATTATTTTCTGATATGACTTGGTCTTGGTCATTAAAATTCAGAATAAAGAACAAATATAACAAATATATTACTGTAGTTTGAAACTTCATCAATACTTAATTACCCATGTATACCCTAAATCAACAAATATGTATTACCTGCAAGTTAGTTTTCTGGGTAACAAGGACTCTTTAAAAAAAAAAAAAAACAAAAAAAAAAAAAAACACCTCCTGGAAGATGACCTTTCATCTGGGTAATTTAAACTGGATAAGATGGTAGAGTATATGTGACTAATATCTGCCTCTTTTTACCATGATGTAGTACTCAGCAGATGTGCCAGATTTTTGTAAACACATTAAGTTAGACAGGATATTTGCTTCCAATAAGAACTGGTTCATACTGCCAAGGTCAAGGTCCTTACCAAGGGTAAGGTCTCCAGGGGATATTTGGCAATATATAAAAACATTTTTTTACTTCCAAAATTCATGGGGAGCGGGTGCTACTGTCATTTAGAAATGCCACTAAGCATCCTGTAATGAACAACAGCTACTTCCCAGAGAAATATGTGGTGCTCTGAACCTAGGGCATACATGGCTTTGTTCCTGGATTCTCTTAAAACAAAGAGCATAAGCCACACTTCTCCTCTGACTATCTCTTTTCAAGCTTTTTCTTCTGATCTTCTTCTGTTGTTGTTGTTTTTGTAGGTAAAGTGCAGTTGAGGCTTTACCTTCTATTTGTTTTCTTGGCTGTTCTCAAGGGTCAATCACTGCTTACTAAAGTTTCTGAGCAAGCACTAAGGTAGTAAATTCCATGCCTGCTGGGCATAATTACAGGAAACAACTTCATTTTTAAAATCTCATAGCATGAAGTACAAGCACAATCACAAATTATAATTCCTTTCCAGTGTTTTTGTGCCCTCAGTGGCTCTCAGCGGGATAACATCACAGTCTCAACCAAGCAACATTTTTAGCCACCTCTTGTAGCATCAGAAGCAACAAATCTCCCAAAGTGGGGAAATATTCTGCATTTTTGCCTGCCTGGTTTAGTATGTTCCCAAGATGGTTGTTATCATCCTATGAAATAGACAATGAACTAATACTTAAATATGAACAGGAAGAGGAAATTAGTCATGGTAACCATTATTACTATTTTATTGAATACAGAAAAAAAAAAAAAAAAAACCTCACAGGGAAACTGATATTAGTCTCAAACTCACTCACATTTTTATTTTCTTTTAAGCATCAAGTAAAATTATTGTTTTGTTGTGGGAGGCCAGCTCCCACCTTTTGAAGGGTTCTTATGAGGAGGAGAGAGGGATAAGAAAATATTAGATAGAAAGTGAGACCTAGTTGATGAGAAAAAAACACAGAAACACAGGATAGCTTCAGGAGGACCTGGATCACTACCCAATGGCCTCTTCTATTTATCCAAAGGGGCTTTTTATAACAATGCTGAGGGGTGGGGCAAAAGACCTCCCCCTTGCTAGATCAAAGCACACTGCATGGCCAAGTGTAGACCCTTCCAAATACCTGGAAACCACACCCATGGTCATTAAAACTTTCAGGGGCAGAAATCAGTGATGTATTAAATGAATGGTGGTACTGGTGAGCATGAGAAGCCTGGTGTTGAGTTGGTATCATCTGTCTCCAACTGTGTGGCCCTCAGCTGAGATCCCACTATCAGAGAGATTATAATGCAAGTAGATGAATGTGGGCATTCAAATAACTTTTGTCTGATGTCATCACCAGATGGTCAACTTAAATGTGTCTCTTCTGGAGGTACAACTTTAAAAACAAAAATCCTAAACTTATCACATATGATGTCCAGAATGCACAGTTTCTAAACTGGTCAAAATTAGGTGGGTTTTTTAAACCCATTTTAGCTCTTTTTTTTTTCCAGTTAAATAATTCTATCTAGGCATAGAAGTACAGGAGTAAAAAAATGTAATTTTACCTTAGTGGTTCTTCATACCATCCATATTTATTTATTTACTTACTTACTTACTTATTTGTTTGTTTGATTATTTATTTATTTATTTATTTATTTATTTATTTATTTATTTATTCTTCCCTCATACAATACATCCTAACTGCAGTTTCCCCTCCCTCTACTCCACCCACTCCCACCAACCCCCTTCCAACACACACACACACACACACACACACACACACACACACACACACACACACTCACACTCATACACTTGTCCCAGATCCATTGCTCCTCCATTTCCCTTCAGAAAAGAGCAGGCCTTCCAGGTCTATCAACCAAACATGAAATAACAAGTTACAATAAGACTAGGCACAAACCCTCATATTAAGGCTGGATGAGGCAACCCAATAGAAGGAACACGGTCCCATGAGCAGGAAAAAGAGTCAGCCATACCCCAACTCCCAATATTAGGAGTCTCACAAACACCCCAAGCTAAACAACCACAGCATGTCTGAAGATGGCCTACCACAGACTCATGTAGCTCTGTGGTTGCCTCCTCTGTCTCTGTGAGTCTCTATGAGCCACATTTAGTTGAGTCTATGGGCTGTGTTCTCCTGGTGTCCTCAATCCCTCTGCCTCCTGCAGTCCTTCCTCCCCCTCTTCTGTGGGGTTCCTCTTTCTTATGATGCACAATTCTGAGGATTTTAGGTTCAGCTAGAAGGACTGGTAATTAGAAAAGTAATACATGCCTATAAGTTGTAAAGATTAAATATTTCTCTAAGAAGTTTTCTGTCTCAGAATTTCACTTCTTGCCTAAGATAAAACTGTGTCACCATTCACCACTCATAAATAAAAATACAATCTACCAAAGAAGGGGTTCCCAGAGTGGGGCAACACTACCATGCACAGCCATCTTAGTCAGTAGCTGAAAGCCTTATAGTCCAGAAACATATAGTCCTAATACCAAGACAGGATCTTTAGAGTCTGTGAATTTTGAAATACTGTGCTTCCCAGAAGTCAATCTCTCATGCTTATGAAGAGTAACGTATTTAAATGACAAATTATAGTTGTTAGAGGAATACTGAAAGGGAATTAAATACCTCTTTGTTTACTCTTCACCTACAATTTGGTATTTCAAATCACCCATATCAGTTTTCTAGGAAATTCAGTTGTGAATGATTCATGCTTATAATACCAGCCCTATGGAGGTGGAGATGGGTGGATCTTCAGGGCTTATGGCTAGCATGCCTGGCCTAACTGGTAAGGACTGGGTTCTAGTGAAAACTCTTGTCTTAATAAGTAAGGAGGACACCTCCTGTGGGACAGCATCAAGGCTGAGCTCCACATGTACCCACATATATGTGTATGTACCCACATGAATACACACACATACAAACAAGCATACTTGCACATGAAAAATAATAATAATTTGTAGAAGATCATAACATCAACTGTTTACAGTCAACATAGGCTAAGATGTCAAATAACACTATATGGAACTGATCCTAAAGGTCCATGTTTGCTCTTACAGAGGACCCAAGTTTGAATCCCAGAACCTACATCAGGCACTTATTACCACATGTATCTCCAGTTACAGGGTATCTCTTGGTTTCATCTTGCCTGCTCAGGCACCAGTACTCATGTGTACATATCCATAAATAAATACAACCCTCTTTAAAAATAAAAAATGTTCATGATTGCATGCTGGCTGCATCCTACCAAGTCACTTATTATTTAGCGATTGGACTTCTAGAAAAGCTACATGTGTCTGTTCTTTTAAAAAGTGTGAGGGATATAACTGCTTCTTTAAAATTCTTCACCAATTAGGCTAACATATGTTTAAAAGCAATTGTGTGGCATGTGAGGTACTGATGTGTTTTTATCTTCTAGAATTTTTGTCCTCAGAATATGTTTTTGCTGCTATAGCAATGTTATTATATCTTCTTTCTTTATTCAACCTGCTCTGCCATCTCCGCTGAGAACATAATTTTCTTTATGAGCAAGGATCTTCTCATACTCACATCTTCTAAGTATTTCCTCTGGAGTTTTCTTGCAAGAAATTTTCTAATATCCTCTGATTTGACTTCTTTTCTAAGTACAATTTTTAACTTAAAATTCAATGAGTCAATTACAGACATTAAAACTTCCTCTTAGCATTTCCACATCCCAAGGGTAATACCTTTAGTTTGCATTTTAATCATGTCTTTTGCACATGAAGTATTACTCTGCATTTTTTTTTCTTACTGTATATCAAGAGAGTGGGAAGCCTGAGTTCTAGTCCTTCTTTGTTTGCGACTTTCTTTGAGTATAGACTGGAAAGACTGGAACTGACATGGATTTATTACCATTCCCAGGTCTAGAAAAAAAAGGGAAAAAAGAAAATTTTTCCTTTGAGAAAAGAGAAAATAAAAAGAATCATTTTGTGTTGTCTGTCCCAGTAACTGCGAATATCTCTGAGAATCCATGAGAATGATTCCTCATGGATTAAGTATCCAAGAAGTAGTCAAGTTGGAATAAGAACCTCTATCCTTGGTTTCTCAGCCATTGGTACAGCTGCAAGGTCTTCCTTCCAGGATTCTCTTGACGTTTCAAGTTACTGTATTCTAAGCAGTAGATGACTAAGAAATGAGATCAATTTTCCTTACAAATGAATCGTTAGTCCATGTCAACTTCATGTGTCCTCAGCCCATGAAAAACAAAATAATCATGTTAAATGATATGACCAGCCTATGAGCTATGAGTTGTTTTTTTTTTTTTTAAGATTTATTTATTTATTATGTATACAGCATGTATGACTACAGGCCAGAAGATGGCACCAGATCTCATTATAGATGGTTGTGAGCCACCATGTGGTTGCTGGGAATTGAACTCAGGACCTCTGGAAGAGCATTCAGTGCTCTTAACCTCTGAGCCATCTCTCCAGCCCTAGCTATGAGTTTAGAATGATTCATGGTGACAATGAATGTAAATATTATTGGACCTTAAAAGATCTTCTAAGGTGGCCTTATTAAATCTTTATTTAAACATTTGTGTTCTCCATAAATTCCTTTGAAGTGTTTTGCTTATTACATACAAGAAAAATATTTTCGTCTTCTAAACATGATTGTGTTTATAATTGCTTTTAGGTTTTTAATGTTTTTTTTTTTCCCTCACCCCCTCACAGCACAAGGTTTCTCAAACCTCAAGCAGCTTCCATCTGGCTGGTTTTATATAACTATGTAAGCTCATTCAAGTGGCAATCTACCAGTGACGAACTCAAATAAATACATTGGACAGAGCCCAGGAACTACACCCAAAATAGCTTTTTAAAAGTCATTGAGCATCGCAGTGGGAAGGCAGGGAGGTCGTGAGCTGCCGGTTTGGGAACACCAGAGAATTGGTTTCCTTTCATCCTGAAATCCAGCTATTTGCTATATATCCAGAGGAAAGGGAATCAATTTCTTAAAGGCATCTACACTCCCATTGCACCTCTATTCACAGCAGCCAAGACGTGGAACCAACATGGGCATGCATTGATGAGTGAGTGGAAAAAGAAAATGAACAAATATCCACAATGGAATGTTTCCAAGCCATGAAGTGAGTGAAATCCTATTATTTATATGAACATAGATGGGAAAGGTTATGGGAAGATCACATTAGGTGAAATGAGTCAGACTCAGAAAGGCAAACACAGAGCTGGAGAGATGGCTCAGAAGTTAAGAGCACTGGCTGTATTTCCAGAGGTCCTGAGTTCAATTCCCAGCAACCATGTGGTGGCTCACAGCCATCCATAATGAGATCTGGTGCCCTCTTCTGGCATGCAGTATACACAATATACACACTGTATACACAATAAATAATAAATCTTTTTAAAAAAGAAAGAAAGAAAGGCAAACACTGCAAATTCTCACTTATGAATGAAGTTAAAACAAGTTGATCCCACAGAAGGAGAGAATAGGGTAGTGACTTCTAGAAATTATGAAGATAGAAAGTATGGAAAGGAAAAGTTATAGAGAGAGGATGGCTAATAGGTACCAAAGTATAGGGATAAATGGTAAAGTGCAATGTTTGATAACACAGTAAGTATGGTAGTTTACCACATTTAATTGTAACTTTAAAATACATAACAAAGAGCTTTCTAGTCTCTTTCAGAAACCTTAATCCTTTTTTTTTCATAGTGATTGTACTAATTAATTGTCCCAAACACAGTATTCAAGAGTTTCCCATCATTCATATCCTTGTTAGCATTTACTTTTGGGCCTTATACACACTTATGTGAATGGTAGTAATGGTGGTGATATGTGGATGTACGGTGCATGGCTGTGTATGTGTCAAGCGGTTTTCTGGTTTGTCCTCTACCTCACTTTTTGAGGCATGATCTCTCTCTGAACCTGGAACTCACAGATTCGGCCATACTGAATGGCCAGTAAACCCCATAGATCTGCATCTCTTTCTTGCCCCACATCTCTGGGGCTGAAAATAAGCGCCACCTTACCTGGATCCTCTGGATGTTAGGAATCTAAACTCAAGCCCCTGTCCTCTTGAAGCAATCACTTGACTGAATAAGCCAGCTCCTCAGCTCCTACTTTTTGATAACAGCCATCCCAGCGAGGGATGATATGATATGTCATAGTGGTTTTGATTTGCATTTTCTTGATAAGTATCTGTTTTACACATTTTCCCTGTAATTTCTGTTCCTTTGTTTATCTTGTTCTGAGAAATGTCTATTCAGATGATTTGCACATTTTAGTTGACTTACTAGGCTTTTTCTGCTGAGTTCTTACCATATTCATAATATTAGTCCTTCCTAGTGAATATCCTCCAAATATTTTCTCCCACAGAATAATTTTTATTTTTCTAAAACAACTTACCACAGTCCACTCTTTGCCTATTGTGAAATATCAACTTACCTTTGTACTTCTCTAATCTCTCCAATTCTTCTCATTTGTATTACTTTAAAAGGTGTCATATTTTATTATTCCCACAGTTCTTTAATTAAGATCAACACAGTTGAATGAAATACACAGTCAAAGCATGCACATAAACACATAGTATAGTATATTCTTTTTATTATGAATAATTTATTTGATATTAATAGCTTTTAACTTTCATATTTCATGTGCTTTTTTCAAAGAATTGTTTGTCCACATTCCTTACTAATCCAGAAATTTTTGCAAGATTCTACTATAGTGAAAAGCCCAACATACCAGAATGTATTTTTAGAATGGAGACATTCAACAAATGACAGATTTTTTTCCATTCTTAGACCTTATGAAATATGGATTTGGAACTTATAAAAAATGTATCTGGAACATCTGAGTGCAAGAGTTCTGATTGGATTTCAGAATTCACATCTCAGATTTAGAAGTAATTCCATCCTATCTGAAAGTGGTCATGGCAAATTGATCTTTTAAGGCACAGAAAAGGGTGTAATTTGGATTTTGAGGCCTTTTCTTGAGACTAAGAGAGTTTTCACTTCTGTTTACTTTCTTTATCCCTGTTGCATCCTAATGGAGCCGGGAAAGCATGTGTTTTGACAATTCTTTTATAAGGGTTTGTCAATGCCCAAGGTTTAAGCCCTCATTTTTCTTTGAACCCCTTAACTTTTGAGCCACTGTTATACCCACAGTGTGACTTTCTAGCTAACATTCTTTGTCCTATCTCTCTAGCATGAGGGAAGGGTCTTGGTATTTTTTTGCTTATGATATCATTACATAAGAATTTTTTCCTAAAAAACTAAAGAGAAATAATCAACCCAAATGAATCCTAATGGTAGACCTTCCAGAAAATCCAACAAATGTGGAACAGATGTCTAGGAGATGTGACTGAAAATATTTCAAGGCTGGGAAGATGTATGGAGGGATTTAAGTGCCACCTGCATGGTTATTCTTAGGAAAACTACAGGTGTGAGTGTTCAATCACTAATCCATTTAAAAAAAAAAAAAAACCTAGATCTGCAACTTCTAAAGGTGATTCTAAGTTGGAGTTCTTCCATAGTATATTAACACCCAAAGTTTAGTTTTTAGCACAACTAATCGACTAATGGCTAAGTAAAATGAGAATGCACCTACTGTTGAACTTTCTGACTTTGGGGAGCAATTGTGCCTTTCTGAATGTTATTTTTCCATCTTTAAAGTTAGAAGTTCTAGCTAGATCTGCAATGATCCATCTAGATTTAACATCTAGAATATACAAAGAATTAAAATCCCAAGTAAACTAGAAATCAAATAATTCAATGAAGAAATGGGCCAATGAAATGAACAATGTGCAGAGAATGAAGTACATGTATGTGGCCCGCAAACATGTGGAAAAGTCTTCAACCTCATTGGCCGTTAGAGAAATGAAAAGGACATTCAGGTTCCATCATACCCCAGTCAGTTCTTAAAGAAAAAAAAAGATAACAATTAATGTGGTCAAGGATCTAGATGAAGGGCAACACAGAGAGACTGCAAAGAGGAATGTAACCAGTCCAGCCACTCTGAAAAATCTGTACGGGGGTTTCTCAAAAGTCAGAAACTGACTCTTCCATGCAAGCTAGTTATATTACTCCTTTGCATTTATCCAGAGGGTGCCAAGTGAACATAGCACAAAAATGCATCGCCTCAGTGCTTGTCATAGCAATTGGCAAGAGCTAGATTATGGAACCTTCAACCTAGGTGTCCAACAACAAACGGATAGATAAACAAAGTGTGTGTGTGTGTGTGTGTGTGTGTGTGTGTGTGTGTGTGTTTGAGCTTCCTAGATTTTATATAGATACATAAAATCATATTTGTGTATATGACTTGAAAGAAGTGAAACTTCATAGGGGCAAAAAGGACTAATGGAACAAGAAAAGGTTAGAAAGGAAATAAGATGGAGTTTGGGGGAATCTGATTAATATGCAGTATATATTTGTATAAAAATATCCTTACACAGCCAGGCAGTGGTGGCACACGCCTTTAATCCCAGCACTCGGGAGGCAGAGGCAGGTGGATCTCTGTGAGTTCAAGGCCAGCCTGGTCTACCAAGTGAGTTCCAGGAAAGGCACAAAGCTACACAGAGAAACCCTGTCTCGAAAAACAAAAACAAAAACAAAAAAGTAAAAATGAAAATAAACAAAAATCCTTACACAACATGACACCAGATACAATGAATAAATACTATGAAAAATTTTTTTAAAAAGGGAAACAATCATTTCCTCAGTTTGAAACTTGATTGCCTCTCTATCCTGGTTGTATGGTCTTACATAAGCTATTTAGTATGTGCACATGAGTTTTTTCACCTGTGGAGTGGAAGTTATTACATTGCTTACGATGGAACACATGTAAATTGAGGTAAGCATTTAGCTTGCTTTTGATGAGGTTTTAGCTATTATTTGACCCTGAGATCAAATACATTTAAACCATCAAGGAAACAATGATACCATAACAAAAATATAAAGAGTATAATTTCTTAATTATTTCTTAAGTATTATAATGTCTACATTTATCAAGTGCTTATTATATGATAAATATGAACTTCTTCATTTTTAGGCATGGTTTAATCCTTTCCATAGCACAATTATTCATTCATTTCCCATGAGAAAACTACCTTAAATAAGTATAAAATTGTATAAATTAAAACAGAGCTAGAGGTGGATGGCATATAAACATATGCAGGCTTATTTGCTGACTCCACCTCTTACTTATGATCCACTGATATGCATTCTAGTATCTTCTGCCTATAAAGCACTCACTGAAAATAAAAATCAACCTGGCCATCTTTCTTTAAAGTCGAATAATTTTATAACAGGTATGTGCTTTACATCAGTTCTTTTCCACATTCATCATGAACTTATTTTAGCATATATATTCCTTAAAATTCATAAACCCAAAAGAGTTTCCAAATCACAAGTTATTACACCCTTATCTCTCTAATCAAAATTACATAGGATGGATTAAGTTTGTAGAGAAGTACATTTAAATTTATCCAGAAATTTACCTTTAAAAAAAAGAAGAAATTAGTAAGAAAAGGCAAGTAAGAGAACCACAGAAGAAAGCACATCAACACATACACACACACACACACACACACACACACACACACACACACACACACACACACTGTTTTCAAATGTAAGGACCAGAACTTTGATTCCATGGCTCCCCATAGCAGGAGAATACTGAAGACATTTGAAATCGACACATTTCAGTCCTCATGCTATCACCAGAATGTAGCAGTTCATAACTCTTTACTCTCTATATTAATATCCCACTCTCAATAAAGGGACTTCTACCATGTTAAACTACCTGCCCTTCATTTGGGAAGCAATTCCTCCTACAGTCATTACTCACTAATATGGGTTGATGGGCTTTTGAAAGTGTACCTTTTCATTAGTTGTTTACATGACTAATCTTCATAGCAATTGATCATTTTTCTCCTGGCTGCTCCTTTGTATTCCACAATTATCCTTTAACAGTCTCTTAGACATTTCTGTCTGCCAGTATGTGCCTACATCCCTTAATTGTGAGAGCTGATTCTTACAAAGACAAACAGAAAGGTTTATTTCTCCTCCTTTACCAATAAGATAATTAAAACGTGAGTCTGGAAGCAGAGGAGATCAAGAGTTTAAACACTTTTATAACACACATTACTGACTATGAATTTGCACTGAATGTATCCATATAAATATTTGGCTCCATTGTCAAGTGTCCTAGCATTCATTCATTCTTTCAGCTGTTATTATTGTTAAATTAAAAATAGTCATAGGGCCTCTTGTCATGTACCACTATTCCTTTCCAAAAATCCAATAATGAAACTATGGACTGTCTTGATGATAGAAAGCTATGAAGATGGTACTGATGTTCCCACTATCAAATCTGCCTGAACAGTAACATTTTTCTTAGAAATCTTTACTTATCCAGAACATATATAAAAATACATTTGTTATTTAATAACACACATGTGAAATTTTCTCATAAAGTAGTGGATTATCATACAATATATAAGGAGCCTTAGGAGTGAAGAAGAAAAAAATGTGATATAATCATGATCCCTGCTATTAGAATTATTTTAATTACAATATGACATCTCATGTTTTAGGTGCTACTCAAGTAACTACTTTCTAATATATATGTAAACACATAAATAATGCAGTTACATTTTACTGGAACTGAGATTTTTAAGAATTTTATAATTTCTGTTTCAAAATTATTTCCTTTTATCATCAACAAACTTACTCTGCCCATTTAAGGATATTATCGTGTCCCCCAAGCATAACATGTGCATATGGCTCTTCCATTAATCCTCAGACTCTGTGAAGTCCTTGCTAATCCAGTGTGAATAAATGAACACAAACTAAATAACCACAACTTAGGAAACATCATGATGATGACTGTCATTACAAGGTACAGCAAACCCAAATTATGAACATCACCCACAGCCAGACAGAGTGACTACTTGTGGGTGAAACATTTTGTAACACCATTCTGTCTTGCCATATTGATTGCCACTGTTCACAAAAGTCATTACCAGTTCCAGTATATGAGAGTTTCCTAATTGGCATAGACTTAAAAGCTTGGATCACACACCTCTAAATAGGATGTCACCACCAAATCCCTCCCCTCAGAGCTCAGAGACCCTACAGAATGAATGTAAAAGCCATAATGGATGGAGGGCACCAGGAGAACAAGACCCTCTACATTAACTGAACAAAGCTCATATTAACTCCCTGAGACTAGGCAGCAAACACAGAGCCTACATGGGTCTGTACCAGTTTCTCTGTATATATAGAATAGCTTTCAATGTGGTATTTTTATGGGACTCCTGAATGTATGAATGAGTGTGTCTCTGTTTCTTGTGCCTTCTCTTGGGCTCTTTTCCTTCTGTGGGTTTGCCTTGTCCAACTTCAGTGTGATAGTTTTTACTTCATCTTAATTTTATTTTATTCTGTTATGTATTATTGTTATTTTTTAGAAGTCTGTTCTTTTCTAATGAGAGACAGAAATGGAGTGGATCTGGATTGGAGGGGAAGTGGGAAAAATAGGAGGGGAAACTATAATCAGAATATATTGTATGAGAAACAAAACTTTTTTAATAAAAGGGAAATTTTTCTAAGTTATAAGAGTTACCATACAATCGAATTTAAAAGCCACTAACTCCTAGTAGAAGCAAAGCAGTCAGGGTGTTTTTTCCTTCTTTCTTTTCCCATAAATCATTATCTCTAGAAACATGCACTCCTTTCAAAACTGTGAAGTCTCTAACAGAGAGACCATATCAAAACAGAGGCCAGGCCGGGCGGTAGTGGCGCACATCTTTAATCCCAGCACTGGGGAGGCAGAGACAGGTGGATCTCTGTGAGTTCGAGGCCAGCCTGGTCTACCAAGTGAGTTCCAGGAAAGGTGCAAAGCTACACAGAGAAACCCTGTCTTGAAAAAAACAAAACAAAACAAAACAAAACAAAAAACAAAACAACAACAACAAAAACAAAAACAAAAAAAACAAACGGAGGCCAGTTCCCGTGCAGGAGTCCCACATGCCATTCTACACATTGCCATTGTCAGTAGATGACCCTAGTGACCTGACCTCAAATAACTCCTTAGGGACCTAAAAAAATTCCAAGGAACTTTGCAACAAATCTGAGGTGCCTGTAGGAAAATGAAGTAAGATCAAGAAACGGTTTCGAAACACTATTTTTGACTAGGGATATGAGACATTGGATGGGATGAGAAGATACCAGTGTGGGATCCTAAACGAGGTAGACATCGGGCTCTGCCTAATCTTCGCAAATAAGAAAACCTGTGCAATTGATAAGTACTGCACAGCAGGGTAAGAGATTAGGAAGGAAAACAAATGAATTCTGCTTAGGTTGGCTCAGAGACTGACATGGATGTGGAAGCATCCAAGTGAAGAGCAAAGCTTAGTTAAAGCAAGCCAGGCCTCCTCAGTATGGTGAATTATTTAATGGGAGAAAAATACAGAGGTACTTCCAATTAAGAATTTATTTCAGACCCAGGCGGCGGTGGTGCACGCCTTTGATCCCAGCGCTTGGGAGGCAGAGCCAGGCAGATCTCTGTGAATTCGAGGCCAGCCTGGTCTACAGAGCGAGATCCAGGACAGGCACCAAAACTACACAGAGAAACCCTGTCTCAAAAAAGAAAAAAAAGAATTCATTTCAATGTCCTGCTCATTGTAACTTATTGTCCACCCACACAAAAAACAGAAAGTTTTTAAGATTTACTTAGAAAAGTAATATTTTGTGCAGAATGAACATACAAAATAAATTTTGCTGATAGTCTGCCTTGTATGTTCTTTAATATTTATTTATTTATTTACATATATGTGTATATGTATGAATGTATGCCATGTGTGCGCAGATGCCTATGGAGGACAAAAAAAGGTAGTAGATCCCTTGGAGCTGGAGTTACAGGCGGTTATGAGCTGCCTGACATGGATGCGGGGAACTGAACTCTGGTCCTCTACAAAAGCAGCAAACACTCTTAACCACTGGGCCATCTCTCCAGCCCTGATAGTCCACACTGCATGGACAAGATTCCCATTAAATTTAGATTGATTTTTCCTGTCTCTCAGTAAATCTAGCATATTATGGGAAATACTCCAATTCAAAAAAATTCTTTGTTTGAAAAATACATAAAATAACCACTTTGAGGTAGATGTTCTAGTATATGAAAACATACAGTTGTTACTGGTTATCTTTTATGAGTGGTTGCACATGGTATCACCTCTGTTGAACTAGACAACTATTGGAGAGGCTATCAGAAATAATCCATAGTAGAAACACATGGAAGGCTTTCTTTGTTACTATTATGGGATTTTTTTATTTTATAATTTCATATACATACATACATGTACAATGAAATATGATCATATCTGTCCCCCAGTTTCTTCCTCCAACTTGCCCTATCATCTCTCTGGGTCTACTTGCTGATTTCTTATGGTCAATCACAGCCTCAGCTCTCATGAGATCTAGAGTGAGGTTTGAGAAAGTGCATCTCTAATGAGTTACTGGTGCTGTGAACATAGCTGGCCCATGGACCTCAGTTTGAGAACACACATGTATATACATACTAATATACAGGCACACACAAATACCTATGTTTTAAAGCCAGTTATTGAAAGTGAAGAGTATGCCATTTTTAAGATATCTATATGCATGTATATCATTTATCCAACTCCAGCTGTTAATCTGTTGCTTTTTTGAGTGTGTGTGTGCTCAGAAATAGTGGGCATAACACATTTACCCTATTGGGCTTTGATGCCCAAAGCTGCCCAAACAAATTCTCAGCTGCTGCAAACACTTTAAATGCTGAGGTCAAGTTGTCAATAAAATCTTGCCTGGGCGGATTTAATGCCAGCCAGATAGATACAGAATTGGCATTTCAATAAGCTACTTGGATAAACTTTAATACATGAATTCTGTTAACCTACAAGCCCTGATTAAAACACAAGTAAGTGAGAAAACCCCTTCTGATAGCTAAGCCCATTTGCATACTTACCACTACCCCTCGTAATTGTGAGGGCATGTCAGACTGTATAATGAAATTGGCTCTGGATTGCAAGGTCTTAGTTTTGCCCATTCTGTGTTATATTACACGCAGATGCCTTCGTGGGCTTAGTGGCAGCTTACCTATCAGCATTAGGAAAAAGGTTAAAGCTCTTTAAAGACTGTTTCCTGGCTCTATCATTCCGTTCTTAACTCTCTAAATGTTACCTATAATTGGCAATCGCTGTTCAGAAGCCAAAGATTTAACTTATTTTTCACTTAATCAAAAAATTTAAAAATAGCTGTATTTAATTTTTTTTAATGTAGCAACATTACGTTTGGTCCAATGGCATACTCAGACATGTAGCTTTTTTATTTTATTTTAACGGAAAGTTATACCTGGCACAGTCTTGTAAGTCAAAAGAAGAGAGAATTAGGGAGAGAGAGAATACAAATAAGCTAGGGAAGAGAAAGAGAGAGGAGAGAGGAGAGAGGAGAAAGAAGCTAGCTAGCCTGGTGGAGTACAACACTGAAGAATTTCAGAAACATAAGGACTGTTTTATTTAAATAAATAAATAGATAGATAAATAGATAGATAAATAAATAAATAAATAAATAAATAAGAGCAAGTCATCCTCCAGCTTTGAAACTGTATGTATAGAAGAGGCTGCCCAATCAGATAAAGGAAGCCTTAATGATGTAAGTCTAACAGGTTAAAAAAAAAAAAAAAAAAAAAAAAGAAAGAAAGAAAGAAGAAAGAAAAGAAAAAAAAAAAGAAACCTGCCACACTCACCATGACCTACCTTCATGTGCAGGCTAACTTGGGGGAAACTAAGAAAGTACAAAAATCAAGCTGCTCGCTTCTAATGGTTTATCTTCATTGTCAGTCGCTTAGGAGACACCACTGGGGTTGTCTATCAGGTTGTTTCTGCAAAGATTTAACTGAGGAGGAAAAACCGACCTTGAACGTTGGTGGCTGGGTCGTTCCATAGTGTGGGGCTGCGTCTCAGACTGAACTAAAAGGAAAGAGGAGCCCGTGGACTCTGGACTGGCAGCTAGGGAGCTTGCATGGGACCAAATTAGGCCCTCTGAATGTGGGTGAAAGTTGCGTGACTTGATGTGTTTGTGGGGCCCCTGGCAATGGGACCAGGACTTATCCCGGGTACATGTACTGGCTTTTTAGACCCCATTCCCTATGGTGCAATGCCTTACTCAGCCTTGATACAAAGAGGAGGGGCTAGGTCCAGCCCTAACTTGATATGCCAGCCTGTATTGACTACCCAAGGGAGGTCTTACACTCTATGAGGAGGGTATAGGGGTTGAATGGTGGTACGTGGGGGGGGGGGGAATGGGAGAAGGGGAGGGAGGCGGAACAGAGGTTGATATGTAAAAGGAAAGAAAAAATTTTAAAATAAAAAAAAAGGAAAAGAGAGAATGCTTATTGAGAACCAGCATTCCTCACCACCACCCTCTCTCCCTCCCTTTCTCCCTCCCTCCCTTCTTCCCCTCCTGAGGATTCAAGGTCACCCTGGTCACGCTCCTCCAGTCATGCCTTCCCCAATCAATTTATGACCCAAAATAAACCTTCCCTCCTTTAAGTTGCTTTTCCTGGGTATTTGGCCATAGTAATAAGAAATAATATATGACATATCCAATGCAAAATAATTTCCTCTTTTTCACAAAACTATGTAAGACAAAGTTAAAATTTTAGGTGTTACTTTGACTCTATATCTCCATAAAGAACTGCCTTCAGTGGCATAAGTAACTTAAAACTGCTTGTACTTTTTTGTGTCTGAAGACTGAATTCTGTTTATTCAGTCTTTCATTCAACTAATTTTTACTATATAACTTCAATGTGTGGCTTGTTAGAGGAAGAAAATAGAATTGTCAACAAGGGTCTCTTAGGTCCCACCGAGGCTTACTAGGAGGCTTAGCTAATGTCTAAGATACAATGTAGCAAGGCTTTCTGGACCTCTAGTGCTCTGGTACTCCTCTCAAACATAGTGAACCCTAATTGATAATAAATGTAAACATTTATTTTATTATTTATTGAAGAAAATTCAATGTAAACCTTATTCTTTTCCATTAGTAACCACTGCTGAGGAGAAACGTGTACCTTTAAGCTTCGGGGAAGACATTTCCCCTTTCCAAGAAGAGGGCAAAGCCTCAGATGAGAACTAATTGTCCTATGATTGATTGATAGTTTCCCTCCTGTTATTACACACCACCAGATGATGCACACTATACACACAATAGGGGGTAAGAGAGTCGATCAATTAAGGGAACAATTAGTTCCAGTTTTTACAGTGAATTTGAGATTGTAGATGAAATTGCCTGAATATAATAAGAATGTTAGAGACCGGGGATGAAAGCTAAAGAAGTAAATTTATATTAAAACAAAGACCAAAGCCAGTTGCCTCAGTCTTCCACAGAGGGGCCATGTTAATGCAATAACAATTAGAGTTTGGCAGCAATTCATTAATAGGCTGTCAGAGCTAGTCAAGTTGTGTTCATGGTTTCGGAAGGCTGAAGATTCTTATCTTCGATGTGGCGTGGCTGAGGAGTTACTGGAAAGCTAAATGTGATTAATTACTTTCAAGGATGCAGTTCTGTGAAGCCCCTTCTGTGGGTACAAGGTTAAAAACAGGGGCAATCAAACATTGCAATCTCATACCTTCTTTGGCATACATGTTTAATATAGCAAATATCATATGTAAAAGTATTCCGAGATTAAAGAGACTGATGAATGTGTAGTCGGAAAGCATGAGTCACCTTGCAGTAGTACAGCTGGATAGGATCCCTGGATCACATAAGACTCTAGATGTAGCGTTTGTTATAAATATCAAAATGTAAAATTTAGGGTGCAGAAGAAATCCAGGCAGAGGTGGATGATGGCCCAGGTGCTGAGTCTAAAGTCACATCTCATACAGAGTAGTATGACAGTCTGATCCTGGCCAGAGACTTAAGGTTCCCTAGTCCAGAGAACAAGACAGGATGCAGGAAGAAATGAATACTAATGTTCAATAATATTCATTTAAGAGAGGGGGAAAGAATCATTTATTAATTTAATACAAATTGATTCTTTTCAAGCAAAATATAGAAAGGAGTTTGAAAATCATCACTCCAGAAGTCTGTGCCTAGAGGCTAGCCTTAGACTGGTCAAAGCTACCTCTCCCAGAATGTAAGGTCCTAATCAGTCCCATGTTGTTTGTTAGTTTGTTCAGAGTTCAATAAAGTAATAAATAGGATATTACTGAATATGTGGGGGTAGGAGCGCTTGTCTTTGATAATTAAAACCCAAACATGTTCTGAGAAGAATTATCTAGAGTTACTGAAATCCCATCCCTCAGAGATAATAGGTTTTGGGTGTTGGTTTTTGTTTTTTTTTTTTTTCCTTTTTAAGGGGAAAAAAAAAACAATTAAAACAGAAAATTACTTCTAAATTTTAACTTCAGGATAGGAAGGAATTTATCTCATTTATTTCATGCAAATTTTCCTAACAATCAAATCATGTCAAAATTTGTTACTGAATTCCGTTTTGTAATTATATTCTAGGAATTAACTAGAAAGAAAAACAAATTGATATTCTCAGCTCCTTATCTTTGGTATTTTAATGCTTATATCTACTTCCATTTTAATTAATTTTACTAATCCATTTAGTTAATGAATAAGTAAATCAGTACCACGGGAAAAAAACATCAGTTGCTGCAATGGCAGAGAATTGTTAATTCAGAAGTGACCCACAGCTACCAAAGCGAACCTGTCAACATAGTAGCTTTGCTGTTTTGTTAATATTCTAATTTCCGTCTTATTGTTCTTTATAGAGCAAAATGTTTCACAGTTAATCTCTATGGTACTTTTGTTTCTAAGCTCTCTAAAAGACTACTACTTGGCAGTCACCAAGTATTTGAATATAAATTGATTTAATGCAATATACTGAAAACAAGGATTTTATTGATATAAATGGTTTCTTTATTTGTAGAATTACACAAAATTTATTTTGAAGCAGCAGGAGTCATATCTGGATGGTATTAGCCTTTCACGCCTAAATCGAGTTGAACATTAATTTTATGAGGTTTTTGGTTGCCCTTCTTTTAGGCAGTAGCATAAATGACTATGGCTGTAAGCATCAGGGGATGAGAGATGTGAGGGAAGAAAAGCTTTGTGAAACAAGACGTTAGCGATGACAAAACACTTATGTGGAGATTAGTATAGTCCTTTCATTCATTTTTATTTGTAAAGAACATACTTAAATTTGAGGACATTAGTCATTTTCTTTCCACTGATTGTTAATAGATGGCTTAGTATTAAATTATATATGTAATACAGAAAATATCAAGACATCATGTTGACTGACGCCTGGAGGAGGGGAAAACCGAATGAACTTTTCAAAAGTATTCACTTTCTGGTATCAGTTTATATTGTGATATTATTGATTTCTAGTCTTCTTGAACCCAAGAAGTGGTTGTAATCTTAAGCCAACATGGTCAAAAGAAGAGTCTCAAGATCGTGATAAAATCCTGTGACTGCTAAGTTCTTTCCATGTACTGTAACGCATTGAAGAGACACTTGTCTCTCAGGCAAGCTGTATTATCATTCACAACTGGGTGTGCAGTCTCCAATGATGGAGTTCTCCACACTACCATCTCAATCAGCAGATTTACACAATTTTCTCTCTAACACTTTCAGCAAAATGCTGCCTGGACTCTTTAGTTGTGATGAATAACAGCATGATTTTTGCAACTACAGGTTCCTTCTTTCAATACTGAAGACTCTATATCCATTTCCTCTCTGCCAGCTGCCTTCTCTGTCTCCACTATCAGCATTTTGGGACGTAAGAGAGTCAGTAATGATGTATGCCCAGTATCTTGTAGGTTTTATATCCCCTGCAGTTTTAAAGTGCACCTCCATTCTCCTCATTAAAATGTCCTCTCATCTCTTTAAATACTGATTATCTCCAAAACTGAGTCATCTGATCTAACCTAGAAAACCCAGAAATGTATTGAAACCTGCCCAACATCAGAAAATAAATGAAGATGGATGGACAAATGTACCTAAGCTTGTATCATTTAGTCCTCTACAAAAGAGTAAGGCAAAGCTGGTTTATGCAGAGACGTGGATTCAGTCAGCAACTTCAAGCTCCTGCCATTTCCTAACATAGACTGAGATATGCTAAGTGTTGCAAAACTAAATTCTTAAGTAGAAAATCATTACACACTATAATTCTACATATAATACATATTACATAAATATAGTACATAATACATAAAAAATCCTGATCTTTTTCTTCCCCAATATAAAGTGGATAGTGCATTTTATATATTGGAGAAAAGAAAAATGAAATATTTTCTTTAGGATAAATAGAACTCATATTTCTTGTGGCATATTAACCAGAAGTGCTTGTTTATGCTTCCTTCCAACTATCACTGTGCTAGGAAAAATATGAAAACGAGAAAAGGACATGAACTCTGGGCTCTGTGCAAATACCTTATTAAATCAGAAATTCTGAGATGTTTCTAAAGCGTAGAAGGCATTTTATAATCATTGATGACATTAGCAGATTTGGGGTAACAGCAGAACAGAATTCCTTGCAAGAAATCGTCTTGAGAAAGAAGGCTCATTTTTTCCACATGTGGCAAATCACACTATGTTAACCATCTTGAGTCAGAGTAGAACTTCCAGGCTACATGCTCTGCAATAGAGGTGCCTACGTCACCTAAAGGAACCAGGCAAGGTATTTTCATTACTCACATTGTACCAATGCAGTCATTACTGACCAGTGTGCCTATGGTGCCATTATTCTCTTTGTTTTCAGTAGAGGCAGAAACACGGATTGAGATTAGAAGTGATACCCATGCATCTCTAAGTCAAGGAAAGACAACGTCATAACAGAAGCCTCTAAAACTGGTCATGCTAACACCCTGTGTGCTTGGGGGTGGAGGGTGCTCTTAACCATATCACTTGAGAAGATTACCCTCTCTCTTTAACTAACTTCACAGTATTTCACAGTATTTTTATAAAAATCCTAATTCTGACATTTCATTTTGAACTTTTTTTCCTTTAGGAATGTATACTTTTCACTTTTAAAATTTATGATAAAACTGTCTATGTTTAGCATGAAAATTCTTTTTTTTGTTACTTTTTTATTATTATGTGTTTTAATTTTATACATCAGCCATGGGTTCCCCTGTCCTCCCCACTCTGACCCCCCCCCCCACCTTTCCCCTATCCCCTCCCCTCCATTACCATGTCCTCCAGGACCAAGACACCCCTGGGGACTCATTTAAACCTGGTGGATTCAGTACAGGCAGGTCCTGACCCTCCTTCCAGGCTAAGCATGTGTCCCTGTGTAAGCCCAAGGTTCCAAACAGCCAGCTCATGCACCAAGGACAGGTCCTGGTCCCACAGCCTGGGTGCCTCCCAAACAGATCAAGCTATTCAATTGTCTCACTTATCCAGAGGGCCTGATCCAGCTGGGGGCTCCACAGCTGTTGGTTCATAATTCATGTGCTTCCATTCGATTGGCTATTTGTCACTGTGCTTTTTGCAATCTTGGATTCAACAATTCACGCTCTTGCAGTCCCTCCTCCTTCTCGACAGTTGGACACCTGGAGCTCCACCTGGGGCCTGGCCAAGGATCTCTTACATTATAGGGTTTTTTTAAAACATTTATTCATTTAGTTTGAATGTGTGAGTGCATGTGTGTGTGTGTGTGTGTGTGTGTGTGTGTGTGTGTAAAGAGAAAGAGAGAGAGAAAACACCATTAGGCACATAATGTCAAAGAGAAACTTTGGAAGTTCATTTTCTCATTTGGTCTTGTGGGTCCTAGGGGTCAAACTCAGGTCATTGGTCTTGGTTATGGGAGCCACTACCTACCAAAATATGCCAGGCCTAAAGTTACCTTTTTCTTTAACTTTTATATATTTTTGTTTGGTTTTGTAAGTTTCATGCACTAGGAGCACTTTACTAGCAATTTCTTCTCTCCTTTTTTTTTTATAGCCCGAAACTTTGTCAAAGTTTTCAGTCTTTTTTTTTTTAAAATCATCCTTGATTTTTATCTTTGATTGCAAAAGCTGCTGAGAGGTTCCTGTAAACCCTATCACTGGTAAACAAGTAGAACTTTATTGAGTCATACCTCTTAATTCATTCATATTTCGACTCCTAAAATACAGCGTGACTTTTAGCTGATTAATCAACACTCATATTTTATTCATGCTATCAGCATATTTTTACCATAATAAAAATGTTCATTTATCTATACTCTGATATTAAGGTGTGACTCTGTACTGGTATATCCTCACTCAGAAATGTCTCCTTAGCCATTTGGATATTAATTTAGGGTCAGCTACATGTGTTACCTCTTCTGAACAGTAGAGGCATGGAAGAAAAATATCTGGCTAAACATAAATGTTTTCTTGAATACATAGAGATGACGCCACACGCACATCACAGTCTGGAACCTGACTGACGACGTAACCTTGAAATTTGAGCAATCAGCAACCTTGGTTTTCCAACAGGAAGTGCCCCAGATCCTCCCTGTTTCTGTTGCTTTTGTTAAAGATGGTGCCTACCTGTGAATATGGAAAACTGAAGTAATGTCACATTTTAATATTTAAGTTTTCTAATTTATAATTCAAAGATGTTTGTCACCCTGAATGATTTAGAATCCTTTTTAGTTTTCACATGTAGGTCCTAACATCAATTTGTTGATAAATAAAGATGGAGAAGCTGCCTAAAGAGATGAGCAAGCCACCTACAGAATAATGTCATATTAATAGATTTTTAGTTCCTGTAATTACTAAATGTGAACCAAAAAGGCACTGTCGCTCTCCATTCTCCATGGTGCTCTTATCAGCAAGCCAGGCTGCCAGTTCATAATGCTGATGAGTAGGTGTGTACAGAGCAGGTATTACGAACTCTTCCAGCAGAAACCTTGTCTATCCAACTCCTTCCTTTGAAGATCTGCAATACAAGCTGTGACAAGTTCCTTCGTGTGCTCCTTGAGTGCCCCATATGCAGGCAGTTATTGTCCTAAAGAAAGCACAAGCTTATAAATCACATCTTTTATCAGTTACTGTTTCTTTGAAGTATGGCTCTCAGTGTGTGGTCACGGTGTAATTACATTTTAGAGGAAATTTGTTCCTTTTTTCCTTTTGTTGAAAATAGACTTTTTTTCTCACATATTATATCTTGATTACAGTTTCTCCTCCCTCAGCTCCTCCCACTTCCTCCCCACTTCCTCCCATCTAGGTCCACTCCCTTTCTGTCTCTATTTGAAAACAAACAGGCTTCTAAGGGATAATAATAAAATAGAAACTAAAACTAAATCATCAAAGTAGGACAAAACAAACAAACAGAAAGGAAAGAGTCCAAGAAAAGACACAAGAAGTAGACATAAATCCAGAGACCCACTCATTTGCACACTTAGGGATCCCATAGAAACAAACTCAAAGCCATAATATATACACACAAAAGAACTGTAGGGTAAGAGAAGAGAAAAATAAAAGTTAAAAAAAATGTAAATAAAATAAAAATTAATAAGAAATAAGACAGAATTGTTTTTAAAAAAAAGAAAGAAGAAATGCCCTGAGATGACATTATGAAGCAGGGAACTTCCAAAGATACCACTGAGTTCCTTTTCTGTTGGCCATTTACTGTTAGGCATGAGGCCTACCCTTAAGAGTGGTTTGTTTCCCCAGTGAAATGCCCTTGGAGTAAACTGAATTTTCATTGGCAAGGGATTATCAATTGGAGATAGCTTTGGGGTTTGGGGTGGAGTCTTGTATATACTTCTCCTTTTAGTTCTAGAACCACGTCTGGTGCAGACCCAGGCAGGCCCTGCACATGCTGTCTCCATCTTTGTGAGTTCATATAAGTTTTGCTCATGTTGATCTAGAAGGCCTTGTTGTCTTAGTGTCTTCCATCCCCTCTGGCTCTATCCATTTCCCCTTCTACAGATTTTAGGGTTGAAACTCTCTCTCTCTCTCTCTCTCTCTCTCTCCCTCTCTCTCTGCATAATGTCTGGCTGTGAGTCTCTGTATTTGTTCCCATCTGCTTTAGGAGTAAGCTTCTTTGATGATGGCAGAGCAAGGCACTGATCTATGAGTATAGTAGGATGTTATTAGGAGACATTTTATTACTACATTTTTTTTCTTTTTATAACAGTAGTATTTTGTTTTACCCTATGTCTCTGGGGTATGTAGTCTCAGGTTCTTGGTCACCCAAACACTGGTTGTTATGAATTCCATCTCTGGGAATGAGCCTTAGGTCAAATCATATTGGTTGGTTACTCCCACAAGATGTATGCCACCATTACCCTAACATATTTTGCAGGCAGGCCGCCTTAGTAGAACAAAGGCATTGTGACTGGGAAGGTATCAGAGTTTCTCCTTTGGTAGTGTGCAGAGTACCTTCATGTACCAAATACACTAATGTAGTAGTGAAGACTCTATATAGACATTAACTCTACTTCTCCTTGTTCAATGAGTTGTGGAGGTGTTGTCTTCAGCAAGGGGTCCTTGCAAACTGCTTGTGGAGAACAACCTATGGTCTTGGCAACAGCCTAGATTGTTTGGGATTTCTCATGGGACCCCTTTGGCCAAAAACTCAATCAGATGTAACCCAATTCCAGTACTGGAAACTTCATTTGGTCACAAGAAATGTCCAGTTTGGGCTCTGTCTCCCCTATTAGTTGGCAGATTTGTTTATATCACCTTCCTATATGGATATATTTCAGGAAACTTCTATACAACCTCTTAATTGGCCCTTGATTTTAGCTGTTTGTCCCCACACCCCCTCCCTTCTTCCCCTCTTCTGCTCCTCCCCACTCCTCCTTATTTGATCCTCATGTTCAAGTCAACCCACATCCATCCATAACTATTTATTCTATTTCCCTTTCCGAGGGAGAGATACCTGTCCTTCTAGTCCAGAACTCTATACTTAACCTCTGAGGTTCTACAGATTATGATTTGGTTTTCATCTACTTAACAGCTAATATCCACATATCAGCAAATACATACCGCATTCGTCTTTCTGGGTATAGGTTACCACACTCAGGATGATTTTTTTTTTCTGGTTCTATCCATTTACCTGTGAATTTCATGATTTCATTTTTCAATGAGTGAGTAATATCCCATGGTGAAAATATACCACATTTTCTTTATCTGTTCATCTATTTTGTGTCATCTAGGTTCTTTCCCGTTTCTAGCTCTTATGAATAGAACAACAAGGAACATGTATGAGAAAGTCTCTGTGGTAGGATGAAGCTTCCTTTGGGTATATGCCCAAAAGTAATAGCTGAATGGATTCACATTTTCCTGAGACACTGCCACACTGATTACCACAGTGGCTGTATAAATCTGCATTCCCACCAGCAATGAACGAGGGCTAACTCTCCTTCCTCCACTGCCTCACCACCACGATCTGGCACGAGTTTTATTGATCTTAGCCATCATCCTATCGGTGTTAGCTGAAATCTCACAGTAGTTTTGATTTTCATTTCCCTGATGACTAAGAATGTTGAGCTCTTAAGTATTTTTCAGCCTTTTGAGTTCCCTGTATTGAGAATTTTCTGTTTACCTCATTTTTTAAAATTCTATTATTTATTTTCTTGATATCGAGGTTTTTGAGTTCTTTATATATTTCGGATATTAGCCTTCTGTCCAGCTAATTTTAATTCATAAAATTCTTTTCCCATTCTATAAGCTGCTGCTCTGTCTGAATGATGGTGTTCTTTGATTTACAGAGGTTTCTCAGTTTCATGAGATCACATTTATTATTTATCTTAGTGCCTGTGCTAACGGCATTCTGTCCAGAAAGTCTTTTCCTGTGCCAATGAATTCAAGGTTATTTGGGTTTCTCTTCTATCAAGTTAAATGTATCTGCCTTTATCTTAAGGTCTTTGATCCATTTGGAGTAGACTTTTGTGTAGGGTGATAAGTATGGATCTATTTGGATTCTTTTACATGCAGCTGTCTAGTATGACCAGCACTACTTGTTGATGAAGCTTTTTTTCAGTATGTATTTCTAATTTCTTTATCAAAAATCAGGTGTCTATAGGTGTGTGGACTTATGTCTGGGTCTCCAATTTGATTCCATTGATCAGTGTATCTGTTTTTATGCCAATACCATGCTGTTTTTATTGCTATGTCTCTGTAGTACAATTTGAGGTCGGGAATGGTGATAGCTCCAGCAGTCGTTTTATTATTCAGGATTGTTTTAGCTATATTGAGTGTTTTGTGTTTCTGCATGAAGCTGAAAATTATCCTATCAAGATCTTTGAAAAACTGTGTTGGAATCTCAATGGGAGTTACATTGAATATATAGATTGCTTTTGGTAGGATGGCCAGTTTTATTTTGTTAATCCTACTGATCCATGAGTATGGGCATTTGTTCCAAAAAAATTTTTTTAAGTATATTTCTTATTTGTCTTTGAGAATTTCAAATATGTCTATAATGTGTCTTGACCTGACCATTATTTTAAAACCACTTTCTTAAAGGGATGCAATCTCAGATTGTCAAGAGGAAAAAGCCATGAGAATCTTTGTGGATGAATTTCAAATTTATGAAAGCTTGACTCATTGCAGAGATAGAATACAAATTGCTTCTTATTAAGAAACAAAAGCAAAGGAAGCATAAGAAGGAGAACGGAAAAAAAACAGAAGAGCTGCCTACAGAGTGCTTGAGGGCTATACCCCTAGTAATCACAGCTAGATAACTGATGTTCCAATGTTCTTCCCAATTTAACTCCCTGATTCCTTTCTAAATTGTTCCCAGTAGATAAAGTATAGCTGTGCATTACCATGTTACACATATTCATTGATGATGAGCATGTTAAAAGGTAGACCATTTAAGTTAAATATTATGTCCCAAAGTGGATCTTTCTAAACCCTTTTCAGCATTTAAATTAAAGGAAACTAGTCACAAACCAATTGTCTTATAGTTCGTATTAACTCATTCTTTTTTTTTTTTTTTTTTTTTTGGTGTTTTGAGACAGGGTTTCTCTACATAGCTTTGCACCTTTCCTGGAACTCTCTTTGTAGACCAGGCTGGCCTTGAACTCACAGAGATCTGCCTGCCTCTGCCTCCCAAGTGCTGGGATTAAAGGCATGCACCACCACTGCCCGGCTAACTCATTTCTTATCTATCCAGAATGTGGGTGGGTTGCAAGACATTATACTAATTTATAAACTCAATGTATGGAACAGTTTCTAAATAATAAATGGGGTGACTATCTCTCAAATCTGTTGAGAATCTGAAGCTAAGGGTCAGAGGTACACACAAGTAAAGGGCATCAGGAAGAAATGAAATTACCAAAACATAGCATTAAATAAGCCTGTTTAAAAAAAGTAGAAGTTTGTATTGTTACTGTGGGGCTCAGCTTGCAAGCAACAGGCAGTGGGACATAAACTTGGCTGAGCCTTAAGGAAAGCTTTCTTTTGCAATTCCCAAGATGAGAGGTGATTAATGACACAACTTTGGACCCTGTCATTCATTTAGTCATCAGTTTTCTTCACTAGCTTTTCTTGTGTTCACAACAGTTCCAGCTCCCAAAACAACCACCATACCAACCAGCAGAGAGGTGTTGATTTCTGTGGCTGTCTTCATTATTAAAGTCAGAAAAAAGTTCTCAGAAGGAACCTATAACACTTCTTCTTATATCACAACATTCCCAAGGTGTATCCCATGGTCTCCAAGCAACCACTGGTAAAATGAACCAGGTTATTGTGACTGACACATCAGCTAAGATTCCCCTATGGGATATAATTAGGTTACCTGCCTAGGACCACAGCTATCCATAAATAACAACAAAATAGTGTGTTTATTTTAAATTGTAGGGAAGGGATGGGTTATTTTGTAGATTATGGATACTGTTTGTTTATGTTTTTGGTTCACAGAAAGCCACTGACATAATAGAAGAAGGTAGAATTTGGGAAGGAGGAAGGAAAATTGATACTTTTCATACTTCATAGCTGAGATACTTAGAATACAATCATAAACAGTGCTAAACTCACAGTTCCTTTGTGGCCCGCTCAGTCATTTTCCACGTGATGTGTTTTTCTCAGTACAGTCTCCCACAATAATCTCTCTAGCCAATAACTCTACCTCTGGGCTTTTCCTTCTCAACAGGTCTGGGAGATATCCATTTCATTTATCTTCATTTAAAACAGGGTAAGAATTATTCAGAGCACTTTGTCATATTGGACATATTGTAGGCAGTCTATTTATTCATTCAATCAACATTTATTTCCTTACTAGTAAGAAAATTTCATGGGCTATGAAACCAGCTTAGTTCAGTGCAAACCTTAGCTCTGCCATTTCCTAGCTCTGCAAGCTCTGGTAAGACCTTCTCAGCCTTAACACACAAATAATAACATGCCCCGATTTATGAAGTTTATTTGTCAATAGCAGATGCACTTACATGCTCAAACTACTTTTTAAAATACCTGAACATTACACATTAGTAAGTATTGTCTTCCTTTGTTTATTAATATACTATTTCAAGCTGAAAGACTGGAGCATTTTTCCAACCATTGAGTTTACCACAATTGGAGCTGTGGATCGATTTTCAAGCTTTGCTCCACTGTGTGACAAAACAATGACAGTTGGAGCAGTTTGATAAAAGAGGGCTTTGTGCTCCAAGCTTAGATTTTCTCTCAAGTGCCTACAGCTCGGAAACAGTGAGAGTTCAGAGTTGAGCCTCAGCAAAGCCAGGGAGAATGGGAATTCCAGATCATTTATCTGTATTTTCTATAGAAAGCATTTTGAGAGCCAATTGGCTTCAACCAACAAACTTGTCTTTCTTCAAACACTGCCAAAGCATCTAATGTTATCTTACCATACAAAAGTAAAAGAGTAGCTTTAATTAATATTGTACTTTAGAGCATATAAAGTTGATCACTGGAAGATGTCAACTCCAAAAGAAATAGTAAACAGCGGCAAAGAGAAAATAAAATCTTGGCTATCACCAACAACAGGGTAAATGCTAATTGAGAAACCATCCAACCTATATTATTTTTATTTCTGTCTGGGTTTTCATCTTTCCTATCAACTGTAAAAAAGGAAAGAAGAAAGGAAGCAAGGGAGAAGGGAACAATGAAGAGAGGAAGGGAGAGAAAAAGCGGAAGCTAGAACTTCACCATTTTTATGACAGTAAACAATAGACTTGAAGTCTCTCCAAAACGTTTTAAAAGCTACTATGTTTTCCCTTCTTGACCACAACCTTGTCTTTCTAGATGAAATCTTGGGAGACCCATTAAAAGCATAAATGCTCCTCAGTGTGGACTGGCAGTTTAAAAACAAGTGTGGTTCTGAAGTATCAGTAATAAAATATTTTCTTAAAATAGAAATGGTCACAAAATTAGCAATGTTAATTTTATGAATTCATTATCAAGTGCTTTTAGAAACAGCTCTAATGTACCATGTCTTTAGAGATGTGTGTCCTTACTCTTGAGGAGATTTCAGGTTTATAAAAGATTTTTTGATATTTTTGTCATTATTGTAACAGTTGGAAGGTTTAGGTTTAGACTTAGGTACTTGGTTTATTTCTGTTATTTCAGCCCGTATTATACTGATCTGAGAGAAAAACTAATGAATCAAATTTTTATTTTAACTAATTCCTATAAAATTTATGCTGACTAAAATTACTAAACATAACGGGGAGAATGAGATACTAAGCTTGTTCAAATTTTTATGAAGCTCATCACCTTATAATCTTTACAAGTTATGTTCACTTTTTATCTCATGGTTTGACTCCAAGAAACCATTAATTTAAAATTCACTATCCTTTTATATTCCCTTACCAGACTGCAAAGTAAATTATGCTGCTATAAATTCATAGCATTCATTTTATGTTTATCAGAAGATTCAGATTTCTTTAGACAGTTTAACTTGGTGGCAATCTTGTAAACACAGCAAAAGGGGAAAAAACACAGGATCTCTCACGAGCGGCTAAGCAGGCTCCACCCGGCCCTAGGCTCCGCCCCGGCCCTAGGCTCCGCCCCGGCCCTAGGCTCCGCCCCGGCCCTAGGCTCCGCCCCGGCCCTAGGCTCCGCCCCGGCCCTAGGCTCCGCCCCGGCCCTAGGCTCCGCCCCGGCCCTAGGCTCCGCCCCGGCCCTAGGCTCCGCCCCGGCCCTAGGCTCTGCCCCGGCCCTAGGCTCCGCCCCCGTGTTACCCAGCCCCACCCCTGTGCCCCAGGCTCCACCCCTGTAGAGCCCCGCAAGGCCTGCTGGGAAGGCTGCCTCTGAGCCTCTGATTGGTCAGGCTGCAGCAGGCCCCAGGCCTACTTGAGTGGAGCTGAGCAAGATGGCGCTGCAGATGATGCAGAAGGTGCGGGCGGTTCATCTGGAGTCTGACGCTTTCCTGGTTTGTCTCAACCACGCTCTGAGCACAGAGAAAGAGGAGGTGATGGGTCTGTGTATAGGGGAGTTGAATGATGACACGAGGAGTGTCTCCAAACTCACATACGCAGGCACTGAAATGGGCGCGGTTGCAGAAAAGATGGATGCCCCCGTCAGGATTGTTCACATTCACTCTGTCATTATCTTGCGACGTTCAGACAAGACGAAGGACCGAGTAGAAATCTCTCCAGAGCAACTGTCTGCAGCCTCCATCGAAGCAGAAAGGTCAGCTGAACAAACAGGTCGTCCCCTGAGAGTTGTTGGCTGGTATCATTCCCACCCTCATATAACCGTTTGGCCTTCCCATGTGGATATCCATACACAAGCCATGTACCAGATGATGGATCAAGGCTTTGTAGGACTGATTTTTGCTTGTTTCATAGAAGACAAAACCTCAAAGACTGGCCGGGTACTCTACACTTGCTTCCAATCTGTACAAGACCCAAAGAGCTCAGAATATGAGAGAATTGAAATCCCAATCCATATTGTGCCTCATACCACCATTGGGAAAGTATGCCTCAAATCAGCAATAGAGCTGCCAAGGATCCTGTGTCAGGAAGAACAAGACGCATATAGGAAGATTCACAGACTTACACATCTGGACTCAGTAACCAAGATCCATAATGGCTCCGTCTTCACCAAGCATCTGTGCAGTCAGATGTCCATAGTCAGTGGGCCCCTACTGCAGTGGTTGGAAAACAGACTGGAGCAAAATCAGCAGCGTTTGCAGGAGTTGGAACAAGAAAAGGAAGGTCTTATGGAAGAGCTGTCTCCCCTAGAATAAAGCGGGAAGACAAAAATGGGTGGATGAAATGACTTGGCATACAATTTATAAACTAAATTATTTTCAAAGAAGATAAAGTTGGAGGACTCACATTATATAACTTCAAGAATTCTTATAAAGTTGCTGTAATGGGGATACTGTGATATTCATGGAAGACTAGACATATAAATCAGAGGAACAGAAAAGAAAATGCAGAAATAAACCCACGATTGTATGCCTGACTAATTTTGACAAAGTACAAAATTGTTTCAGGGAATAAAGGGCAGTCATTTTGGCAAATTGAACTTCTATAGGCCAGCAAAATAAATTCTAACTGTACTTCAAAAATGTTTCATGGATTTAATGTAAGACAAAGAGACCTTTTAGAAAAATAACATATGAGAAAAATCTTCAGGAGACACGTTTTTAAACTTCAGCCCAAAAGGACAATGCAGAAGAACACAAAGTAGACATTTTGGACTTCACCAAAATTAAAACTTTATTTTGTAAAGAAAGGAAAAAAGGAAAAAGAGAATAAGAAGATAAGAAATTACTTGCAACCCTTGTAGTATCTAATATGATAAATATGGAAAAATTAAATATGATTAAAACTCAAAAATAAACCATCCAAGTAGGAAATAAATGGACGTTTTTCACAAAAGAAGATATATAGACGGCAGGTAATGTTGTAAAAATATGTCGAACTTCATATGTCATTGAGGAATGCAAATTAAAGCTGGAGTGTAGTGTGACATGTACTCAAGAGGATTGCTAAAGAGATGATAGTGAAAACACCAAATATTGTTATGGATGCAAACTATATTTCTCATACACCAAAGACAAGGATGTCAAATACTGTTATGCTGTAGAAGAATTTGGAAGTATTTTATAAAGTTAAATGTACATTTAACATATGACCCAGCAGTTGCACTGCCTGGGCACAAAAACTTTGACAGAATGTTTCATAAAAGCTCTATTTGAGATAGCCTCAAATGAGAACTATTCTGCAATGGGTAAGTAGTTAAAGCATTCCTAACATGGAATATTACTCTGTAGTGAAAAGGGACAGACTAATAAGATATACAACTTGAATGAGCCTTGGGATATAGTATAGTAAATGAAAAAAAAAAAAGGTAATCTCAAAAGGTTACTTGCTGTACAGTTGCATTTCTATAGCATTGCTGAAATGTCAGAACTATGGAGAGGGAGGAACAGATTAATGATTTCTAGGTTTCAGGACTGCATAGTCTATAGGATATATATTACTATGACATGAAATAAGTTCATTTAGGCTGATAATATAGTTTTGTATCTTGCTTCTAATGTTTAGTACATAGAACTATTCCCATGCTAATATTTTATACATCTACATACATAAACACTAATTTGTGTAAAAATCTAGTGGCAGTGAATATTACACCATTGTACTAATGTTGGTTTTGAAGTTGCACACTTGTAGGAGATCTTACAACTAGAGGAAACTGAATAGAGGCTATGTGGGATTTTGTACCGTTTTATCATTTCTGGTAAGTCTATAATTACTGTAAAATAAAAACTATGTTTAACAAAAACTATGTTGCCCAGATAGAGCCTTTCCATTAATATTGCCTCTAAAGTCTTTCAAACTTGTTGTCTCTCATTTTGCTAGTGTTTATGGTACTTGTTGACACAGGAAGGCTTCAGACAGCAAACAGGATTCATTATCTTTGCTCAGGTTCCACCAAAGTGATTCATGACATGGACCATTGCTGAGGATACCAACCATTCTGAGCATACCAAGGCAAGCAGTGGTTTATCCTGGCAGAGAGTGAAAATGAGATGCCATAAAATCTTTAAAAAAAAAAAACCTCCCACTTCAGACATACACAAGTGTGAACATAAATTAAAAGAATGAATTCTGTTGAGTGGTCAGTCTATCACTCAACATTCCTTCTAGGCTATGTAATAGGAGCCCCACGTCACTCAATATTGTCAGATATCAGTCTGCCACATACAAGAGTTAGGGACAAAAATATGAACTTCATAACATAATTTGCCAGTTTTGCATATAGACTGCTCTGGAAACAAGCATGCCTAGGGAACCCACACTTGCAGTTTTATTTCTTGTTATGCTTTCTGGATCCCGTGATACAGATATGCAGGGGACTGTAAGTGTGGTGTTAGCCTTTGAGGAGCCTTTCTACTGAAACTCAGAGGGATCTGAAAGACTCAAACCATGCAGCTGGTGATGTGGGAGAGAGCAGCAGTGGCTAGCAGTTCTGGGTGAGGCATCTGTGCTGGAATCCTGGCTCAGCAAAGCGTATGTGTGTTCTTCCTTGTGTGTATGCTCTGGGCCCATCAGAGCATTTCATAAATTACATACTTAGATAAGATTTTTAATTGGCCTGACTATACTTTGCGTTCATTATCATTTTAGATGCATGTTGGTATTCTAATGAGGGTGAGAAAGAAAGTGTGTGGATTTGGGTGGGTGGGGAAGTGGGAAGGATCTGGGAGGACATTTGGAAGGGAAACTCTAACACTGCAATTAGAATTATATTGTATAAAAAGTCTATTTTCAATTAAAAATGATTTTGAAAGATGGCTCAGTGAGTTAAAGGTGCTTGCCTCCAAACCTGAAGTCCTGAGCTCAGTTCCTGGGGCTGATAGAAGTAAAGAATCAATCCCCACAAGTTGTCCTGTGACCTCCATGGCCATATGTAGCTGGAGTTTTCTCCAGTCCTGCCTGGCCCACAGTCAGGACAAATCTCTCTTACCCGCCAGTCCTGCAGCTGCTCAGACCCAACCAAGTAAACACACAGAGACTTATATTGCTTACAAACTGTATGCCCATGGCAGGCTTCTTGCTATGTAGTTCTTCTATCTTAAATTAACCCATTTCTATTAATCTATACCTTGCCATGTGGCTCGTGGCTCACCGGCATCTTCACATGTTGCTTGTCATGGCGTTGGCTGGCAGTGTCTCCCTGCCTCAGCCTTCCACTTCCCAGAATTCTCTTCTCTGCTTGTCTCGCCTATACTTCCTGCCTGGCTACTGGCCAATCAGTGTTTTATTCATTAACCAATCAGAGCAACACATTGACATACAGAACATTCCACAACATCCATATACTATGGCATATGTGACTACACATGCCAGGCACACATACATACACACAAATAAATACATACACATGTAATTTTAAAATAAAGAAATAACATGGAGATAATAGACCTCCCTTCACAGGTTATTGTAAGGATTATGGTAATACATATGTGGTACAGTGAGAATACTGCTTCATGTATGGCAAAAGATTTGTTTGTATAATTGTTGTTTATTGGCCTTAGACCTGTGTGGAATAAGATCTTGATCCCTCCTTAAATCTGCTATGATATGACTATGACCATGTGCTATCTACATAGGCTTTTCCCATGATCAGAGCCTGTGAGAAGGACTGAGAAGGTGCTGCTGATGGTCTAACACTGGAATTTATATCTTGATTATATCAAAACACTCACCACCTACACAGTGTAAGGTTAAGTGTATCTTTTTTTACAGAAAGCAAAGTTAAGATAAAAAAAAAAAAGAAGAAGAAAGGGGAACAGGAAAGCAAATATTGTTGCTTTAGACACATTGGGGCAGCTTGTAAGTAAACCTAGAAATAACACTTTGTGACATAGCACTTTAATTTTTCTCTGTATGTTGTGGAAACTCATAACAATGTTCTCCAACACCTCTTGCACCTCTTTATCTAACCCTTTTATTGTATCTGCTGCCCAAAACCAGGCCCCACCCACCATAAGAGAGCCCTGTAATCTGCTGCTTTCCTCTTAGATCTCCCAAGAACATTTATTCATCTGAGTTGCAGAGAGAAGATGCACCTTGAGGCTGCCATTCAAACACCTGCAAACTTGGGGGCGAGTTTGATATGCTGCTAGGCTGCTACACTTCACTTATTGCTTAAGGATCGTCATGCAAGGAAAGACTTTAAGTGAAAGCATTGACAGTAGTTCATTATTTTTCCAAGTTCTTTCAGGTCGAATGTGATCACATTCCCTGAGAACCTTACCTCGGTTTGACACAGTTCAGTAAAGAATGCTTTCTATATGGTGTTGAAATGCATTGCAACAGGCCATGGTTGAGGCAAGAGATGGGTTTGTATATCAGCATCCACTAGTGATAGGATTACAGTGGTCTTTAGGGAAGAGAAATTGACAGGCCAGCTCCTCTTGGCCAGGTCCAATTTGATGAAGGAAGTCTTTAGCTATGTCTGTCAGCATCTGGTACTCTCTGAAAGTAGTATAAAGTGCAGGACTCCTTACTGAAACTGAGCATTGAGATTGGGCCAAGAAGGATGCATGGGCACCTGTGTTGGCTTCATATTGCTCTATGGTAGATAGAAGACACTGATGGAGTAAATCCTTAAATTCCTTTCTCCCCTTCTAATACAGAACAGCCTGTTTCCTCATTTCTCCTGGACTATTTCTAATGGTTAGTCCAAAAGTAACTTACAGGTTTTGGATCTCTTATGTATTCAAATACTTTCTTTGGTATTATTTTTTTGATAATTCCTTGCCCATTTGTTTGGCCTTTAATTTTGTATTCTTTGATTATAAACTACAATACTTAGAGATGGAAATAGTGATAAATTATGTTTATGCAGTATTATAAAATAGCTCACTATATTACCTGAGAAAGCTATACCAAGTTTTAGATCTAGAGTCAGACATAATTAAAGTCCTAAAAAGAGTAAATATAAGGGAGTGAAGGTTGTCGTAACAACAATGATCCTGATTTTCCTCAGGTTATACCACAAAGTTTTAACTGTTATGACACTTTATTATTTTGTCTACATTGTATTTCAACCAATGGCTATTTCATGTATTGTTGCTGAGATTTTTGCTCCACCATTTGTTCTTGAGATTTAGTTTGTATTTGAAAGTGTTTTCAGTCTGGTATTGGGATGCTACACTCATACTGTAGGGTTCAGTTTTCATAAGCGTAAACAATCTTAAAGGGATTTCTATAATGTAAAATAACTCAGACTTATACCATAGTATAAGTATAGAGAACATAAACACATAGGACAGTGTTTCTCAGCCTTCCTAATGATGCAACCCTTTAATACAGTTCCTCATTTTGTGGTGATCCCCAACTACAAAATGATTTCATTGTTGCTTCATAACTGTAATTTTGCTACTGTTATGAAGCATAATGTAAATATCTTTTATTCAAGATATCTGATATATATACCCCCAAAGGGTCATGACCCACAGGTTGAGAACCATTGACATGGAAGAAAGTGAAAATTCAGCCAAGAATTTAGCATATTTCAATCTATCTTTTCTGTGAGAGTCCTTTATTTATAAAAATGGTACAATCTGTGTAATGTCTCATAGCCTGTATTTTGCAGCTAATACTCCCTTGTGTTTTCAAGTTTCTAGCTATGTAAGACAAGCTTAATACTACTATTTTATAAATGACCACACTTAATTCACTTTGTTAGGTAATTTCTGGTATTATAGTTCCTATGAATGTCTTTATATTAAATTTTCTATCAAGAATTCTTTAGCAGTGATTCCTAGAACAAGGATGAACACCTTCCACAGATTTTGATATGTTCTATTATTTGGGGTCCCTGGAATACGTTTCTATTCTACCCTTCTTCCCAATTATCCTGTTCCTTACATGGTGTCCTTTCTTATTAATATTTAGCCTTTCCCTGTTTTAGAAGAGACTTTATGTTTCTATCCAATAATAGTTTTTCTTTCAATTCTAATTTTGTAGCAATTCCAATGTGCTAAAATTCTTTTCTCACAAGCTAAATGACTATAGATATAAAATTAAGCAGTCTGTTTTCTGCTAGTGAGATAACAAGTATTTTCCCTTTACTAGTAAATAGTTTTTAAAAAAAAATCATAAATACACCTGTACTGAGTACTTAAATGGTACTGTAATGTTTGACTGGCAGAAAGGACTAGATCAGGGGAAGTCTGTGTAGTGCACATGGCTTAAATATCATAGCCACATCTCAGGTTCTTTCTGTTTTTATTGAAAATGGTTTTTTCATAAAGTGTATCCTCACCAATTATACTAATGTATCCACCCATCCAACTCTGTGCCTTCTTTCTCTCTCCCTCTCTCTCTTTAGAAAACAGGCAAATAACATTGCAAACAAAATAAACAAACTAATAAAGAAAGAACATCCATGCCCAGAGACACACTGGCACACACCCAAAACCCAGTTAGTGGTGATTAAAAAGAGACCAGCATCATTGAGGTGAAATCTTCTGGGAAGTGTTTCCTCGGGATCAGTGCACATAAACTCTGTTCCAGAGATGACTTGGGCCAAAACTTGGTCATGTGTAAGAATCTCCCAGATGATACTGGTTTGGAGAGATGAAAAGGTCATAAAGAACAGCTGAGGCTTGGCACTGTGAGAGGCCAGAGGAGGCCTCTGGTGAAGGTGGAGCCTCAGTAGCAGTTGAAGGTCCAGGACTGAAAGGGATGTTCAGTGAAGTTGAGGCTTGGCACCATGAAGAGAGAGGCCATTGGCAGAAGTGCAGCCCAGCTGTAATAGGAGACTCCAGAATTTTGCATATACCAGTGGAGCTGGCCTCAGCCTGAGACTCATTGTGTGTACTGTAGCAAGCCATTGGAGCCAAGAAGACTCTGAGTGAATTACAGACAGTGGACACTAAGTTATTTGCACTGTTAGAGTTTATTTTGTTGTTGTTGCTGCTGTTGTTGTTGTTCAGATTGTGACTCTGCCCTGGTTCTTCCCTCTTTAAATAAGAAAGTATTTCATTTATTTTGATTTGAAAGGAACCCTTAGTTGAGAGACCGAGAAGTTTTAAAAAGATTTTGGATTTTGAAATAGACTTTAAAGAGATTTTTAAAGAGATTGAACTTTTAAAATATTCAAATTTGTAAAAAGCTTGAAGTTTTAAGTTTTTGATATGTTTTATATTGTGGTATTTATTAGTACTAGATGTGGAGGATAAACAGAAAAGGAATAGTTGTTGCCAACTAATGTTGTAGTGTTGTGTCAAGTTGACAAGGGGTCAAGTGTCCTGGCTAGTTTTTAATGTCAGCTTGACACAAGCTAGAGTCACCTGAAAAGAGGAAACCTCAATTGAGAAGACGCCTCCAATAAGATCCATCTGTAGACAAGCTATAGGACATTATCTATTAGTGATTGATGGGGGAGGATTTAGCCCTGTGTGGGGGTGGGACGCCTCTGAGTTGATGGTCCTGGGTTCTATAAGAAAGCAGGCTAAGTAAACCATGAAGAACAAGTCAGTAAGCAGCACCCCTCCATGGCCTCTGCATCAGTTCCTGCCTCCAGCTTCCTGCCCTGTTTGCGTTCCTGTCCTGACTTCCTTCCATGATAAATAGTAATATGGAAGTGTAAGCCAAATAAACCTTTTCCTCCTCAGGTTGCTTTGCTTCTGGTTGTGGTTTCATCACAGAAATAGTAACCCTGAGTAAGACAGAAAGCAGGTTTATTTCTTCCTACTTTGTAAGGATAGAATTGAAAGGTCATAAGACTTTTCAAAATTCATTTAGCTGGAGAATAAGACTAAAGTTACTGTCTCCATAATTCAGTGCCAAAATGTTTTCATTTACAACCTTATAATTAATTGGATTTTTTAGTTCAAAGGTAAATAAACATTTAAAATGATTGAGTGAGTGAATTTGATAAAATAATTCAATAAGATAAGCTACGTGAGTTTAAATAATTAATCAGACAAGCCCTGTTTCTTTATCAGTGTCTTGATATATGAAGTCAATTATGCCACATTTACAGTGACCTAAAAATACCACCTAGCAGAACAAGTAAATTATTGATTAGAGTGTCACCTACGGTAAAGGTCAAAAAATAACTAGGGGGAAAACTTATCCTTGATATGAAATTCAAGACATTTGCTGTAGAACGTTTATGGTGTCCTAGGCTTTTAATATTATGCTATTATGTACAGTTATTTTAAAAGTCACTAACATTTTGAATGTATGTAATCACTTAGCAACATTTCCAACACTAATATGCATGATTTGTGTTTTTCTTTTAAGGTAATACAAAATGCTTGGAGTATAGAACAAGGGTGTGTCAACAGTCATTTCCTGCACACTTTGGGATGATATCATTAAAAGTTAAATTTACACAGTCCAAATTGGGCTTGTATACATAGCTAATCGGTTTGACAGCTAACATAGTACCATCAGTAGAGAATGCTGTTCAGTAACTACATTTGGTCTCATCCTTCCCAGAAGGAGCTCTCCATTCACTGTGGTTCCATAAATATTTCATGAGCCAACATAAAGTAATATACTAATGACAGGCTGCTTACCCAGTGAGCAGGTGCATGCAGTGTGTTTTCGTCTTGGATACACCTGTTATATGGGGTCAGGCATGCTTTCTGAGCTAGCTTTCTCTTTCTTCCCCCTATTAGTTTCACCTGAACCAAAAATGGTGAGTGAGAGTCACCATGAGCGTCTGGCCGCCCCGCCAGTCACCACTGCTGCGACTGTTGTCCCACATAATGCCACCGAGCCAACCAGTCCTGGGGAAGGAAAGGAAGATGCCTTTTCAAAGCTGAAGGAAAAGTTTATGAATGAGCTGCATAAAATTCCATGTGAGTACTGTGTTTTCACTTGAATAAAAAGGAAAAAAAAATTGAGCAACCATTAGAATCTTTAGAAAATCGGCAGAACTCAATATACTATTTATTCTTCCTAGTAATATCTATCATATGGCACTTCAATGATACTCCAGTGATAAGTGAAGTGATTTTGGAAATGGAATATGATTTTTTTCTTTAGCTGTGTTTTAAAAATAATATCTTAGCTTAAAACAAAATTTTGTGTGTTGTATTTAATGTAGGTTGCTCCTTCATTTTCTGTTTCTCTGGGAATAGTAATGCCTATACATTGTGTTATATATAGTTTAGAGTTGTATCAATGGAATTGTTATATAGGACAGATGATATTAGCTGATACTTTCCCACTGTTATGTTTGATTTTCTTTCCTTTGTTAATAGTTTTTAAAACTTGTTTTCTTCATTACTTTGTCAATATTTCAAAAGTGCTTACCTACTTTTAATATTTTATTTGTCAATGAGAAACACAAAGTCTAGAGCTAAGCTTATTTGAGTGAATGTACCACAAATTTAATCAGTGATATTTAGTTTTCCAAATTTTATTTGTATATTTACAGATATGCTTACTGTGTATAATACAGTATTTTGAGCTATAAATACTGTAAATTCATTAAATCTTACTAAATAGCATAAGTACCTCACATAGAACCATTTCCTACTGTGAACAACATTCATTTTCTTAACATAACTCAAGATTCCTGCAGCCCACATTGTGCAATAAATCTCTTGAATTTACTTTCCCATCTAAATCAAAGTTTGCATCCTTTGACCATCTCTCCTACTTGCTCTTCAGCCTCCTAGACCCAGGTCATTTGACCTCCACATGAGCTCTGTGGCACATGTGAGCATGCACACACACACACACACACACACACACACACACACACACACACACAAACACTGACACACATACACATACTACATTCACACACACTAATCATAATAAATAAAATTTAAAAATGAAGGTTAATGTTCTTTCTTAGTATTATAAATAGAATTGTTTTCTTGGTTTATGTTTGAGGTAGTGCATGGTTTATGTATGAATAATGCTGATCTTTGTACATTAATGTGTTCCTTTAACTTTACTGAGTCCATTCATTACTTCTAAAAGTTTGATAATGGAATTTTTAGATCTCTTTATATCTATGATCATGTCATGTGCAAACAAAGAAAATCTTTTCCTGCGCACTTTGGATGTCTTTTATTTATTTTTCTTGCCCTATTATTCTGGTTAAGACCTGCCATGCTAAGTTGCATGAAAGTGTAAGGTTATCCTTGCTTTTTACATTTTAGAGGGGATGTTTTTATGTATTACCTCTGGGGCTGTCATGTGTGCCCTTTATCATATTGAAGTATAATCCTTTTATACATAATTTGTTGGCCATTTCTTATCATGAAAGAATATTTTATTACTTTTTAATTATTCTTTCTATTGACATGATCATATTGCTTTACCCTTTATCCTGTCAATGTGATCAGTTGTATTTATTCATGTACAAGGATTGAACTGTCCTTGCCTCCCTGAAATTAATCCAAAACCATCATAGTGATTGATCTGTTTTAATGCCACTGACTCAGTTGTTTAGGAAAAGCCCTGGACACAATTCCTATGATCAGGAGTATTATCATATAGTAGTTTATTGTGAGTTTTTTGTTCGTTTGTGGTTTTGTTTTGTTTTGTTTTTTGTAAACTCTTTGGCGTTCATACCAGTGATGTTGGCCTCTTAAAACTGATTCCAAAATATACCCTAACAAGAGCAGCAGAATTTGAATCTGTGTAGCAGAAGACACAATGTTTTAGGACCTGAGGATGACTTGGAGGCACACAATAAAATACAATGTGTCTTTTAAGAAGAAACGATAAACATGCTATTGGAATATTCCAGATGGAAGATAACATTTATAAAAATGTATCTATAATAACTTCTCATGCCTCAAAGATCAGAAATGTGTTGCTTTGTTCACACTATTCACAAATTCAACTTCCTCTGAAGCATGCACTAACAGGGTCATTGGTGATGACTATTCTCAGCAGGAAGCCCCATAAGGGAAGAGCTGGAGATGGAGAGATGGTCCAGTAGCTCAAGCCCTTGAGTAAGAAAAACAAGATCTCAGTTCCTTGTTTGGCTCTACTGCTCAGCTAATGGACTGATATAAAATTGGAAGTGCTTTTCATATAACTTTAATGTTAGAAATTCAACATATAAAACATACACATGCATTATAGACATAAACTCTGGCTTAAAGAATCCTTTATCCAAATAGTTGCCATAAGAGAAATGTGTCCTAGTAAATCAGAGCAAACAATGGACAAAACAGTGAGACACATCTCCTGCCTCGGGTTCAACCATCATCTCCCCTAAAAGAGTAAATGTTAGGAGACACATAGCAAGCCTGATAACCATGGAACTGTAATGTGCTTGCATCAGCACCCTAACTCATTTCCTCGTCTCTTTTATGTCCATACAGTGTCATCTTCCTGTGTAAGATTAATCCACCCACAGTATTTACAGTTGCAACACCCTTTAACTCATCCATTGTGGCATTTCTTTTCCCTGACTCTTGCTCTTTTTCTCTCTGTATTATTTAGCACCATCTACCATAACAAATACTCCTTATTACTTGGTTTTTAGTTCTTCTAGATCCCTCCAAAATAATAAAAGTTCTATGAGGAAAGTAAGTTATATATGTTGTATGAGTGGTGATGTCATTCATGGTGACTGGCACATAGAAGGCTCTTCACATATATTTGATGAATGAATAAATGAATTATTTAATGACAATTTCACTTATATCCTACACATTCCCTCAAGCTCTGTAGCCTTAAGATGCTAGCAAATTAAAACATAGTTTTTTTTACATTGCAAGTGTTAAAACTCCATTTCAGTCCTTACCAATGACATTCACTTTTAGAAAGCAACATATTTCCATCTTTATGATGTCCCCTGCTTCTTTCCCACAAAGATTCAGCTATTACACATTTTTTTTTCTCCTCTCTTCATCAGTACAAAAATAATCAACTGGAAAACATTACATATTAAATCCCTTGTTTGGGATTTCACTTCACTTGCCTAGCTTTATCTCACTTCTTCCCAAGATATTCCCCAGTCTACTTCCCTTTACTAGGTACTAGAAATGAGACTAGATGGAGGTGTTTTCCTCCAAAGAGGTTTGCTTGTGACCTGCCCCCTGAAAGACTAGAAACGTGAGGCTCCCCTAAGATTTATGCAAAGTATTATGTTGCTAGTGTTTTCCTTACTATTAGAAGGTGAAACAAGTAAATATCTAAGATATTTTAAAAGTAAATGTGTTTTAGAAAATGGTATTTTTAATACAGTCATGCAGTTCTATTAAAATGTCTAGCAGTAAATATTCTACATTTTCACTTTAATTCATGAAAGTTTTTATGGCCTGTGTAATTGAAATTTCTAATGGGATTTTTCAGATAGGAAGCAACACTGAGAAAAATAAAATATGTCCCTAAACTCAAATTCCTTTGGGGCATGTGCTATAGAAAGGCCATCACTTTTGACTTGGCATAACACAATAAGATGCTAACGACAGGTAACAAATTAGAATATTAATTGATTTGGGTCTCTGAACTAAATCTTGGCTATCTGGCAGACATGGTTTTTGCAAAATTGATAGCAAACAGCTTTAGTCTGTCACTTGAAATTCCCACTTGTAAGAGGAGAGGTGTCACAGTGGCAGGGAGTGTGCATGTCATTAGTTAGGCAATCTACACAGTCCAGTGTGGGGCATATTCAAATCAAATTGCCTGATGATATCATCCATAACATAGTGGGGCTTGCATTTAAAAAAAAGAGAGAGTGAGAGAGGAAAAAGAAATTGTAAATGCTCTGAGCATTTTTATCTTTCAATTCATTCTGCACACTGTTATCTAAATGAAGCAGACAAGGATTTCCAGAATGCTTCTTTATTTTGCAACTTTGATTTTAATGTGACTAAGGCCATGGTTAGTTTGTAAAGCATGAACTCATGTCATCCAAATAGCTACAATTAAGGTTTTGATATTCATGAGCTCCTTGAAGTAGAGTGCACGTTTCCTCACACACAGCAAAATAACCAAATCCCCACTCTTAGTCCAGAATAAGAGTGATAGGCTTAAGGATAGTTGTTGATATTGATGCAGAAACGTTTGGTGATATGCACTTTGATATAGGAATAAACAGAGTTTATGGGCATAGGCTGCCGGAATCCAAGTCTTAAATCTATAGTTCAGTGACTTTGTGACCTTGGGCATATTAATTAATCATTTTTATGCATACATCCCCTCTTGTTACGAAAATAGGATCTTAAATAGTATCCTCGTCGCTAAGTTGGTGGGTAAAGGCACTGGCATATACAGAGTATAGCAGGGTGTCTAGCACAGAAAAAGCACACTTTAAATGTTAGCTATTATTAAATTCACACTGTCGCTTTAACAAGTTTCTAGTTCTATTTTAGAAGAGCCCTCTATTCAGGTCAGTCACCCAAACTGAGAAAATTCCAGAAACTTTGCAGTTGAATATGTGTGCATTGTATTCTTTAAGCCTGTTTCTGTGGTGCCTGTTCCAGGGAAGATGATGGAGGATTTCCGTAGCCCCTCATCTTCTCTAACCTTTTCCTTTTCTGCTGGCCTTGCCTTTTGTCATCCCCCTTAGCCTACTGTGTGCTTGGAGGTCCCATCAGAGAGTGCTTAGCTAAGTTACACACAGCATGGGTGCTAAAGGAATCCAGTGTGCTTGCTCCATGCTCTAAAAGTTCTTCCCCTGACCTTGCCTTGCTCAAACTACCTGTCTGTCTTCTCCCTTCACACCACCAGGTGAAAAACCATAACCTGGACCCCGCCTTCTCTTCATGCCCTTTGACAATCCAGTGCCTCCTATTCCGATTCCCATCTTCATGCACTGTTAAACTTGTCTTCTTTCAGCTCACTGGGTACATCTTGGTACACTGAGAGTTATTGTCAAGCTTCATGTAGGCAGATATTTCTGCACGTTATCACTAATTGGCCACTGTTGCCAGACAGCTTCTGCCTTCACCCTCCTTTGCTTCTTTGCCATCTCCCTCCTCCTTATTCTCCTCTATAGGCTGATCCTCATGTTTTCCTTATCATTCACTTCTTAAAATGATGTGCTGTTTGCTAGGGTGTTACCTTGAATTCACCTCCATTCTTATTCTGCATTCTTGCCATGGGAAGTTTAAATAAGAACTCTTATTGTGATGCTGGCCACGATGAACTCTCTCCACCAGTTTTCCACCTGAATTTAAGCCCTTGAACATTATCCTGAAATATCTCTCAAACCCACTGGCCCTGATATACTAGTTCATCATTCAAGACCCAGCTAATTTGTCACTATAAGAAAAAGCAATCCCTCATTTCAAAAGCAAGACTGGATGAGGTCCCCTCTTTCCAAAGCTCTCCACCTCTCATGGTTATCCACAGGGGCTTCCTGCTTGCTTTCCCAGTGAGAGATCAATTCTCCAAGCCCAGATACTCACACATCTTTGGTTTGTCCTGTACTTTGAAAGGGGGCTGATAACAAGGTATAATGTAATTAGGATCTGAACACTACTGCATTGAGGTTATGACCAAGAGAAATCTTTTTCTCCAAAAAGAGGTGGCCTGGATCTGTTTTGTTTGATACTAAATCAGTTGATGCTAAAAGCAAACTGTAGATGTCGTAGTTAAAAACTTACCATCATGCTGAGTAATATGGTCCTTATCCTATGTTTGCAGAAACTGGACCCTGAAAATAAATTGCCAACCTTTTAAGCCAAGGGTCCTTTTCAAATGAAATAATATATGGACACTGAAAAGTAAAATATGAATAAAACAAGTCTCAACTACTATTACAGTTCAAGATGTCTTCCTCACTCATCCTCCCATGATACTATATTAGCAGCTCCAAAGACAGATAGCTGTATGGAACACTTTTTGAAAGGGGCAACCTTAAAACTCAGTAGGCAGATGTCTAGGAACTAAGCAGGTCGTGATGATAGCGATGAAAATAATATAAGCATGTGCACATCAGTGAAGTAAAGTGTAGTGGGATAACTTTGTTTTCCCTCATGTGGCTGCAAAATGAAGACAAAGTCATTGTCCTACGTCAATGTCATGAACAATAATGTTAACGTCAAAAAGTCGATTGCAAGACACAAATGAAGAGACCTTTTAGAAACACAGTGATCCGTAGCATGTGAACAGCAATAATTACTCTACTGATGATCAAGTTTACTGAGCACTTAGCATCCCTGTGTGTGCTGTGCATATATGAATCTCCAATAAGCCTTGTGAAAACCACTAAGTAAAAATAGCTACTATTCCCATTATATAAATAAAAAATTCTGAGGCTTTCTTAGATAAGAGAGTTGTCCAAATAAGTTATTTAAAGTAGAGAGTATAGGTGAGAAGTGGGGAGGTATTGTCAGAAAACATTTCCAGTTTTAAGATTTGGCCTTAAAAGAATGTCACAAAGGCTTCAAACCCTCTTACTATGATAAAATATTGAAAACTATTGATAAACTGTAACCTGTTCAAAAATAGTCATATTTTTACTTATATTAAACAATTGAATACCTGAAATGTGATTTTAAGAGAATCCATTTTTTCTACATCCCCCAGCTTGATAAGTGAGTAGTTAGTTATTTACTTCAGTTCCACACTTGTTTAATTGTCCTTCCTGCACTTAGATACTGCACTGCCATGTTCCTCACCTGCTTATTTACATTTAAAACAACACATTCTGGAAATGAACTAGCTATCTGGGTCAACTTCCCTACCCTCTGTTGAGTCAGTACTTCCTCAACTGCAGAGAGCATGGCTAAAATGTTAAATGAGATTATTATTAACTTCTATGAAATAGAAAAAATCTGCAAGAAAAAGGCTCAACTCTGATGAATGTTATTCTCAGAATAAGAACTTTGCAATATCAACTCCATCAGGACAGTGATGAGAGAGTCTATTGGAAAGAGAGACACAGTAGAGATACAGGTTACGGTTCATCACAAGCATCACAAGGCGGGCATCTGTACTTTCACTCAACAAAAATATCCTTCATTTTAGTTTAGCTGATCTAGTTTAGTGCTATCATTGTCTATTATCATTTTAGCTCAATACTGGTTAAAAATACTGCAAATGTTTGTATGTGTACGTATGCATGTATGTGCATTTTTCTCCCTCCGTGCTTTTACCTTCTTCCCTTCTTCCTTTTTCCTCTCCATCCCCCTCCAAGCGTGTGTGTGTGTATGTGTGTGTGTGTGTGTGTGTAGTTACCACCACCACCCTTACAATTTTTATTCTGAAGTAGAAAGTCTACTTCACCGAAGGCAGTAGTTCTTAATACAGTTTGCACTGCCCCCTACAGGATATCATGAATATTTGTCGGGCTATTTTTAGTGTACTAAAACTTGGGCATGAGACAGGACCTGGCACTTAATGGATGGTGTGGATCCAAGAACCTACTCATCCTGCAATATTTGCCACAATCTGTATCCCACACAATTTCAGAATCTCCATAGTACATATATATATAAGGAAACTGTTTATACCTATGTGACCTAGAACAAGGTGTGTGTGTGTGTGTGTGTGTGTGTGTGTGTGTGTGTATGTGTATGTGTGTATGTGTATGCAAGGTGGTTTTGCATGTTTATCAAATATATGAAATAATTTACATTTTATGATAATATTTGTCTAAGATCTAGTGTTTGATTTTTGTTCCCAATTAAAAATCATCTTTTGATTGTCTTCTCTAAAGAGCAGTGAGTTTCAGGCATCTGATCATTTCATTGTGGTTTTTTCTAGTGTAGTATAAATAAATATAAATAATAATAATATAAATAGTATTATAATAAATAATATGAATAAATTTTGTAAACTATTACAGATTATTTTATTGTAACTCATGGCCTTATTTCTCCTTTATAATTAACACATTTCACTGATTTTTAAAATTATATATGTGAGTATTTTATATTATCTGTTCAACTTGTGAGACAGAAAAGTATTTGAAAATATGTGTCACAAACTGTTGTATTGTAGATAATACTGAATTTGAGCAAGTGTGCAATAGAATTCTAGCAGTATTCTGGGGTTGGAGTCGAAACTTAGCTAACTACATGCTACTGGGATTGCATTTCAGGCAGGATGTTTATATGTCCTTGTGGTTTCCTTCAGAAATCCTATTACACAGTAAAATCCCCCCAAGCAGTTCATTCCTTTAAAACGAACAAGTGTTAAGGGATTCTAGAAACTTCCAGAGCATAGGGGTATGAAATAAATGTAAGCACATAAAGCTACCAAGTGAATTAAGATCTCAGCTAAGTTCCTGGAGCTTCTTGTGCTATATTTTGTTGGCATCTCAAGGATATTAAGTAAGCCCATAGAAGGAAAATAAAGGATGCAGATAACACTGTGGACTGATATTTAGCACAGCTCAAGAATTACCTCACTGAAATACTTCACACGTAGAGATAGAGGCTTGTAAATATCTCTAAAAGTCAGTTCCTTACCACGTTAGGTAGAGTATGACACACAGGCCTTATCATCAAGTGAACCTGCCTGCAGAAGCAAATCCATAAGGAAAGTTCCAGATGTAGAAACCTGGAGCCTGTTATTTTGCTCACACTTAAGACTATATAAGACCAGGCAGTGGTGGTGCATGCCTTTTATCCCAGCACTCTCGAGGCAGAGGCAGGGGGAGCTCTGTGGGTTCAAGGCCAGCGTGGTCTACAGAGTGAGATCCAGGACAGTCACTAAAGCTAGACAGAGAAACCCTGTCTCGAAAAACAAAAGACAAAAAACAAAAATAAAAATAAAAGATAAAAGACTATATAAGACCCTTTATTATATGGCTGACTATCAGGTGTAGACCAGTTTCTGTTGCTCTTGATAAAGAATTCAGAGCAGAAAACACAGGAATATTATGTGGTGGGCAATTACATTCCAGCACTTGGCTTTATTTTTTCTTTGTTTTGGTTTTCACTTAAGAGAATATTATAATAAAGGGATTGAAACTCGCTATCTTCTGAGTTCACATGCCTTCCCTGTCTGTCTTTTGAATGAGCTTACATAACTTTGAAGTAAAGAATAAGAAGATATTGGGCCATTTAAGGATTTTCCTCACCAACCAACACTTTAATTGAAACTGCTGCCCTGAAGAAATTCTGAAACCATTTGGACTCTCCCATTTTTTTTCAATCTTATTATTAAGACTCTTCATTTTTTTTATTTTTGTTAAAGCTCTTTATAATACACACACACACACACTCACAGAGAGAGGAATGGAAATAACATAATAGATTACAAATAGTAGAAACATATGTGGATGATAAATATGCTGTTACCTGAAAGCAAAATATACTTGTCTACAGTCTGGTTATTACTGTAATTGAGAGTCCTATGGTTCAATTCCTGAAGAGTAAAATTTTAGTATCTTTTTATTTTTGTAAGTACTGAGTGAGGCTGGTTCTTCCAGATAAAGTAACTATAGTGGTGAATTAGAAACATTTCTGTCATAATTTTGTAATTGTATTTCCTAAAGCCTTTGAAGCATGTCAGTGGCTTAGAAGTTGTTTGAAGTGCTGTTAATCACTGGGAGACTGGCCCAATATGAGGAGGCAGCACAGGTGGTGGGAAGCGGTGGCTTGCTCTGAAGCAGCACTGTGAAGTGGTTTATAGTGCGAGTTGATCTGTCAGGATTCAAAACCCTCACTCAGTCATTGCTAATGTATGACCTTGGTCAGATAATTGCATGTAAAATAAGAATCGAGTCGTACCACTTCTGTCTCAGAACTCACTCTGTAGACCAGGCTGGCCTTGAACTCAGAGAGATCTTCCTGCCTCTGCCTCCCAAGTGCTGGGATTAACGATATGAGCCACCATGCCCAGCTTAAGTAAACCATTTTAAAATGTTCTGGGTCTCCATACTGTCTCCACACCATTCTCAGAAGGACTTCTACACTTGGTGGGCAGGAATGGATGAGGCTTCTGAATCTGCTCCAAGCTCACCTCCTGGTAGTCACTCACACATCTGCTCTAAGCTCATCTCTGATAGTCACTTACACATCTGCTCCAAGCTTATCTGCTGATAGTCACTCACACATCTGCTCCAAGCTCACCTCCTGGTAGTCACTCACACAGTTTGCTCCTGCAGGAGCGACTCTCCTTGAATTTTAGTGTAGCATCCCCATGCTTCCAGACCATCACAGACATGGCCTCCTCTGCCTGAAATACTGCTTGCCTCTGGCTCCTCTCACCCTTTTGAGAGCTATACTATTCCAAGCTCTTCTTATCCCCTGGCCTCAGACCTCCCAACCTTCTGTTAATCACCAGCTCTCGCTCTGCAATGAGTACATACCTGTATATGCCTGTAGTTTTTATATTTAGCTGTTTGAGTCTGGGAATAATATGCAACCTGCATGGTTGGAGATGCTCTATTTTTTTAAAATCCATTTCTCTAATCCCAGAAAAAAAAAAAGGCTTGTAATAGGTAGAATTAATATTCTCCTTTAGTTTAGAGGAACCAGTTAATTGCATTGAGTCATAAACAAAAAATGACTTTGAAGAAACCTGTGGAAAAGGCTTTGAGGGACATAGTAAGAAAGGTAGCATGCACCATTTTGTTGAAACAAAGGTAGGAACCTTCCAGAACCATTTGCTTTCCACTGCACTTTTCCATCTCAACTTTTATTTCTCTCCTTTTATTTTTGCCATCCCTGTTCTTGACCTTACTTTAGCGCTATCACCTTCTGTTCCGTTTTCTTCCTACTTTGTCTGTATGGCCTAAACATGTCCCTTGTTTGTTTTATTATTCTGAGCCTGATGACAGTCTGTCTGGTGCAGCTGATAAGCAGGTAGCCCCTAAATTGGCCCTCTGGGGCTTTCCATAATCCTCTTCATACATACTTTTATTAAAGTAGAGCTCTGGGATACACTGCTGATTTCATCTCTTAGCATTTAAAAAAAAAATGTGCTATATTAGAATGTCCAGGATTCTAGATAAGCTCATTTATATGACAGCTACCTGTTCCCCATGCTTTCATGGACAGAACTCAAAGGGACAGCCTAAATGTCGCAGTGGCCATTCCTGCAGTGGGCACGTTGGTAAGGTTTGCTTTGGTGAATAGCTGTTTACAGTGACCTTGCTCAGGTTTCTCAGTCTCCTCCATCAGGCACACAAAGCCCAGCTTCTGGGGCTGTGTGCTACTGTCATTGTTGATAACACTCCAGCAGTGGTTATCACTTGAAGTGGTGATTCAGCCTGGCCTTGCCTGCCATCTCCTACCCACGCTGATTGGAACTGTTCCACATAGCCTCACCTTTTCAGGGTTGCTGCCACGCATCCACTTTTCTTCCTGCTAACACAGTGTTAATGTGGTTTAACTGGCTGCCTTCCAGGTCCTCATCAGTGGTGAATCTGTTTTGCTAGTTTGCATTAAGTAGACTTCAGCTATAACACTAGTACTTCTGATGGAAAGCAAAATACTTTCATAAGGGTTTGAGTTTAATAGTTGTTCTAAAAGCTGAGAGCACCACATGATTTCACTAGTGATTCCACTGCTGAAAGCATATGGACCATCCCTACAGTCCATTCTATTGCTTATAGCTTCAGCTAGAGACAGCTACATCTTGCTACTATGTGGATGACTTGACATAATATTCACTCAGCCAGGGACAGTGGACCTAGGTGCAAAGGCAGCCTGCCCCATGTACCTTGCCTTGCATTGGCTTGTGATCCTCTATTCCAGCAGTTCTCAACCTGTGAGTCATGACCCCTTTGGGGATTGAACAACTCTTTCACAGTGGTCACATACCAGATATCCCAAGGATTCAGTAGCAAAACTACAGTTTGAAGTAGCAATGAAATAATTATATGGTTGTGAGTCACCGCAACATGGGGAACTGTATTAAAGGGTCACAGCATCAGGATGGTTGGCAACCACTCCTGTATTCTCTCCTGTTTCTGAACACCTTTCCTCTCTTCCTCTTCTAATTGTAGGCAGGTAAGCTATCTCCAAAGATATACCTCATTCATTCATTTTTCTATCTCTATGACTCCATCTTTTCAGTATTTACAGTACGATTTCATGTAACTCAAAACTCCATGTAACTCATATAATTCAGAACTTAATCACCAGCCTTGATATCTCTATTGAATTTTCTGCTTTCCTTAATTCTGTTTAAAAATGGTTTGCAAGCAGTAAGTTGCCTGCTCTGCACATGCTTAATTCTGAATATTTCACATCTATATATTTCACATATATATATGTATGTATATGAATACAATATACTTGTTACTCTAAAAAAAGTTCATAATATCATTATAGTAATTCCTGCTCTAGCACCTCTAGCTTTAGATACTAAGTAATCTTTCTGTCACTGTAAATTGGTTATTTCTTCCATGGTTTGTTAGCATTGAATCATACATTGGATAGTCTGTGTCTCTTGTTTCTCTCCTTGTGTAATGCTTTTGAGAGTGTTGTTGTCCACACTGTTGCCTATGCCACTAGTACATTCCTTTTGCTTGCTTGTTTAAAGCAGTAGTATATTATTGTATATCCAGAAAAGTGAGCCAACATTTTCTTAGCCATGTTGTCTTTTGATGGATATTTGAAGTATTTTCAGTTTGGGGCTTGAATAATGAGGGTGCTTTCCATACTCTTACCCAAATTTCTGGTGGGTATATACCTGTTTCAACTCTCTTGGGAAATAGCTAGATATGGCATTGCTAGGGTTTACACTGATAGCTTATAAAAATTAATGATCTGGCCAAGCATGATGGTGTGTACCTTCAATCCCAGCATTCACAAGGCAGAGGCAGAAAGATCTCTTTGAATTTTAAGGCCAGCCTGGTCTACACAGTGAGTTCCAGGCCATCCAGGACTACACAGTGATAAAGTAGCTTCTAATATTGATGTCATGTTTGTATCCACACTAGTAATGTGTGAAAATCTTGGTTCTGTGTACTCTTGCCAACACTTAGAATTGTCAGCCTTCTTCATTTTTGTCATTCTAGTCCATTGCAAAGGATATAGCATTGTGATTTTAATTTGCAATCTCCTGGGAACTTCACATGGACTGTGATGTAAATGTAAAAGTTAAAACTGGAGAACATTGGGAGGAAACAGTACGAGTTTCCATGACATTGATATATGGAAACATCCTCTTGAAAGGTACCAAAAACATTGACTATCAGTATAACTTGATAAATAAGGCTTTGTCAGAATAAAAAAAATTGGGCTTTTTAAAATGTAACGAAGACAATGTGTAGAGAAGTTACAGACTGGGGCAGAATATCCAAACCATATAGACGTGACAAGGATTTTTCCAGAATTTATTTAAAAAAAAAAACAAAAAAACAAAAACAAAAACTTGTACAACTCAGCAGAAAGTTGAGGAATATATTTGAATAGACAATAAATCATGACATGAAAGGGTGATACGTGACAAGATGCAAAATAAAACAATGAAACCATCGAAGTTCTGCCTTAGATCCATTCATCTGTGTCCCGTCTGTAGTTAGAATTCAGCCTGTGAGAAACTCATTTTCTCAACAACACAGACCTGCGTTTCTCTGCTCTAAAGCTCAGAGACATATCATCATGTTATTCTCCCTTCTCTGCCTCCACGCTCTCCAACCAGGCAGTAAGTCACATTGCCCCATTCTCTGCTCCCTCTCTCCAGTGTGATCCAGTGCTACTGCTCTGATCTGGGACCTCATATATGTTATAACTATGAGAGTCTGCTACAAGGTCTCCCTCCAGCCATTTTCCACACATCCATGGACAGTCCACTGAACATATGTTGTCCATATGATTCTTGTCATTGAGCTCAGAACATACAAGCTCCTCATTCAGGAACCATTGCCACTTCCTCTTGTCTGATTTTCAACTCCTTACTTTGGCATGCCTCTCCTAATCTTGGTGCAACCCTCCTTTCCACATTATTACCATCTCAATACATGCTTCTAGATACTAGACATATGCTTCTAACACCTCTCTTTTTGCCTTAGCCCATGGTTTGCTCGCATCAGAAATGCCAGTACTACATATGCTTCTAACACCTCTCTTTTTGCCTTAGCCCATGGTTTGCTCGCATCAGAAATGCCAGTACTCCATTTCTGCATAGCCATATGCCTCCATGGTCAAAGACCTGGGCCAGTTCAAATACTGGCTCTGTTATACATGCTGTCCCTTTTATAGTATTGTTCATTAATACACTTATCTCTGGTGAGAAGCAGTCTCATGCTATCTTGCTCATTAGACTTCTTGAGAAGAGTCTGACCAGTTATTCCAGACTGGCTACTGCACACTGCATGCTTAACAATAGTGAGACATCAACGTGTGTGTGTGTGTGTGTGTGTGTGTGTGTGTGTGTGTGTGTGTGTGTGTTTGTGTGTGTGTGACAGATGCACATCTAATGGGGAATACAAAAAAAAAAAAAAAAAGGAGTACTATGCTATGTAGTTTCTCATTTCTACCACCAGTTACCTGACAAGATGCAGCTAAAGAAGGGAAGGGTGTATGGTCTATAGTTTGGGGGGACAAAGTCCATCATGATGGAGAAGACAAAGAGGCAAGAGCAGGAGGCAGCTTGTCACACTGATTCCCCGATTCAAGAAGAGAAGAGAAAGCAAGAAGTGGGGCCAGCCTCTAAAACCTCAAGGCCAGCCTCCAATATTCCACTCCTATAGGAAGACTTCGCCCTTTAAAGGTCCCACAACCTCATAAAACAATGTCACCAACTGAGGACCAAGTGTTCAGATATGTAAACCTATAGGGACCATTTCATTTTCACACCACAGGAGCCAACATACTCTAATAGAAGTTAGAGTGCATGGATACAGTGATAATAGGGTGCATGCTGAAACTTAGAAGATCTGAAGAAGGGTCCTCAAAGAGTACCCGGAAGCTAGGTTGAAGGTGACCTTTGATACCAAACTAAGAAAATTAGACTTCAGTAGTCCAAAAGGATTCAAGAACTAATCAAGATAAGCATGAAGTAGGGTCATTATCCTCTTGTTTGGGGATCATGAGTTTGGCAGCAGGGTGTGGGCGGATAGATGGGGAGGGGAACCAGAGAGAGGGACATGCAGGAACAAGTCACTTGAAGAGACCCTAGAGTAAGCCTAAAATTGCTAGTGGAAAGAAAGCACATATGTGACAGACTCTGGGAGTGTGCTACTGACAGACAGTGTGACTGACGACTCTATAAAGTTGTGAAGGAACAAGAAAATGAAACTAATTACAGAGATGCCAAATAACAATCCTTTCCAGAGCCTAGAACAGGGAGGGGATGCAAGAAGACTTCAGAAGTAGGCACTGAGATTTGGAGTTGACTGCATATGAGTTCAGTTGGGGTAAGTGGTTTCTTATCATTAGCAAGACCATAAATAAGAGAAGAGAAGAAAAGGAGCATCAGAAAGAAATTCTTAGATTTCCAAACTCACAGATTAAGTAGAGCCTGATGAGATAAATGTGGGCTGTGAGAAAAGAATGGTAGAGTGACAGGAAAGCTAAGTAGAGACAACTTCTGAGAAAAAGTAATCCATTTGATTCTAAGAAAGTTGTCCTGAAGTTTGACTTAGAGGAAAAACAGCTCATTCAGTCTGGCTTTGCTGTTTCAGGTCTAGTAGAAGAGAAGTAATGGGCATTGCCATGATCACCCACACTTTCTGATTACTAGGTATAGGCCCTTGTCTATATATTAAATTACAATTCAAGTAATTATTACTTGCATACATAGTTCCAATTTTATAGTGAAGTAAAGAGTCTCGAAGTTAGTAAGCAAATTAACTGCTAGTACATAGCAGAATATATGTTAGAGTTTCAAGTAAATGGGATACAAAGATCCATACTGGCAATGAGGAAAGAGGGTAAGAACTGTGCCTGAAAGACTTTATATACGCAAACAAGTACCAGGAAATCAAATCATACTAACCAACATGAGCATTCCAAAAGGTTTCCTCACTTAGAAGTGAGGCTAAGGCCATTGGATAGAACACACTCAGTGGTGTAGTTGGAAAAGGAAAAGAAAAAAGCTTGTCCCTATTTTTTAAGAAATGATAATATTTTCTTGAGCAGGGCATGATGTATTCAGCAAACTATGAGCCTCTCTGGGCTTTTAAGAATAGAATGCTAGCCAACTTACTTTTTTCTTTTTGGACCATGAGAAGAAGTCTGTTGGCATGTCAGGTGCTGCAAATAGATCCTGGGGGATTATGCCTAAGAAGAGTCCAGTAGAGACAGAGCTCTTTGGTGACCTTGGAAAACCTTTTTTCCTTAGAGAGCTGGAGTGGGGAGTTGATTGACAGGTGTGGATGAGGGACTAAGAAGTGAGAAGCTCAGGGAGAAAGTAAAGCAGTAACTGTGAACCATTCTCTCCCTCAAGAGTACAAGAAGAATTATAGCCCACAGGCTCAGAGACAAAGAGAAATTAGATAGGTGTTGAGATGGGAAATATAATGCAATGTAAAGAAAGAACACCTCTTCCATAGACAAGAGGTCATTTTCCTGGCTGCTTCCAAATGCCTTCACAGATTCCCACCCTGATGTTATTGCCCATCAAATCCTCATATTTTTTGAACCAGAATTCCATTGATAACCTTGGATACAGAAGCGGCATTGAATGTGAGAGATGTTCTCTGAGTCATACATGTGACATATTAGCATTGACTACAGACTGTTCAAAGACCATCCAGCAATATTCTCACCCTGTCTTGCTTCCTTGATCAGAGCCTCTCTGCCTTTGGATTCTCCATAACCTGTGCTCAGGATGCTTGCCAATTTTTACTCTTACATTCTAGATGTTTATCTTCTAGAACATTCTAGAGTCTTTTGCGGTAGACATAGACACTTTGTATGTTGCTTCTATCCAGTAGATACTACAAAACTATCTAACTGAGTTGCATAGACTATGTTTTACTGTTACAAATATATGCAAAAATTAGCATATAGAGAAATGGTATGTGAGTTTTCTTTTGCCACCACAAACTTGATAGGTTGTAGGATTTCAGTATCTCACAGTTTATGTGGGTCAAGAGTCAAGCACAGTTTAACTGAGCCTTCTGCAAAATTGTCTTTGCCACAACATAGAAAAGTATGAACTGGAGAGAAGAGCAATTTGAGAGCCTTTTCCAAGCTCGTGGAGAAATTCAGCTCCTAGCAGCTGAAGGGCTGAAGCCCTCAGTTCCTAACTGCCAATTCCAAAGGCAGTTTATAATAACAGGACTGCATGTTTCTTCAAGACCAACAAAAGAGCACCTTTTTCACCTTAGGGAGAGCCTGCCCATCCCTAAGGTCTTAAAGGTGACTGAGCTCTCCCAGAAATACCTCCCTCTTAATAAATTTGAATACAACTGATTTGTGATTGGTCTGTGAGTTATATCTGCAAGTCACTTTCCACTTTGCCATATAGCAGACCCATCATAGTCATAGGTTTTCCAGTGTCCAAGGGGAGGGGACTGTGAGGGCATGTTTATAGGTGAGGGTGGAGTCTTAGAATTCTGTTTACCATAGATACAGAGAGAGAAAGGGAGCCTGGGAGCAAAAATAAACTATGTTGTACCCTGTGATAAGGTAACAGAGACTTTCTGTTTTCTAGCCAATGCCTTTGACCATGCAGTTTCACTTTTTTACAGAGCTAGAAGAATTTGAACTGGAAACATCTTTGTAGTTCTTGCTTTGTTTTCTTCTTTTTAGTGGTGTTCTATTATGGCTATAAAGTACTGTGATTTCCCAGGGCGAGCAGCAGCATGTTTATAGAGGATGGGTGTACCAGGCAGGTTCTGTGCAGCCCTAGCACCATTAAAAGAGCCTGAAAGCTGTATCAGCTGTCTATTAAGAAGTCCCATTCTAGCAGCAACTTCAAAGATTTCATTTGGTGATGGTAATTAGTTCACATCCATAAATTCCAGAATGTCCCTTTCCTAGAGTGTGAGACCATCTACATCCCAGGGTGAAGATGCTGTTCCACTTCCAAATGTTTGCCTTTTAAAAAGGAAAAATGGTTAAGAAGTGGAGTTTCTGATCTTGGTTTGATGTCATGTGCAGGGCTTATAACCAGGATCTTGTAGGTATTGGATCGCTCTGGTTATGGAACATGATAGCTTTATGAATGAAAATGATTGTGTATGGCAAAGTCTTGACACAAACCTTGGTAACAGGGAATTTCAGATGAAGAAATAAAAATAGGGAGAGGAATAAATAATGTCTTTGAAAAAGAATACATTTATGATTGAAAAAGAATACATTTACCATTTTAAGTGATAAAAAACAAAAAGTGTAAAATGTAAAATGAGCAAGCTTCATGCTCTGTAAACTACCCTGAATACATTAAGCTTTTCATCGTTCTGAAAGTGACATGTCAGCTAAAGTAAGCTTTCAGAATTTCACCACAAAATGTAACTTTCTAGATCCAAATACTGGAAACATTAGCAATACCTAGAGGGTGAATTTTGTTGTCTGTTATTAAAAAAATAGGTTTTTAGATCCTAACTCATGAGAATATTCACTGAAAATTTGAGACATACCTTCATCCCCAGAGCTATGTTTACTGCATTCTTGCTGCTCCTCCGAGGACTTTCTGGCTGTTGTGAAAGAATGGTACCAGGAATATAATGAGGTCAGAGAAAATACTGTAAAATGTGTTTTATTTTTTTTTTAATTTAAGTTTCAGTGTGTTTAGTAGGGAATCGTTTGCATTGAGTGCTTTTTAATGTTTGCCCAAAACATAAAACTCATATTTTAAGGAAAATAAAGAAATGGGTAAATAGAAATTAAGTGATGTTGACAAAAGGGAATAAATAACTGATCCGCATTAAGAAGTTGGAAATGTATTTCTTAAATTGGAAAGTGTATTATGGGTGTTAGAAATTGAATTCTCTTCCCAGAAAGGCATGTTCAAGCTCCCATAGGCTGTGTATGAATGTGAGCTTATTGAGGAATAGTGTCTTTGAAGATATAATTGGGTTCACAACAGGTAGGAAGAGACTTACTCCAACATGACCAGTGCCCTTAAGAGAAGAGACACAGACACTAAGGTACACACAGAAAACATATATGGCAAAGTAGCAGTGACAGTGCTTGGTATCAATGATTAGCACAGGAAGAGAAATAGAGCAAGGCGGAAGACCACAGGGATGGAACAGTGATAGACCACAGTGATAATAGAGCAAGGCGGAAGACCACAGGGATGGATGTAGCAGGAAGTTTTCTCCTGTAGCTGCTTATAAAATAATCACTCAGAGACTTAATATTATTTATAACTGCTCAGCCATTAGCTCAGGCTTATTATTGACTAGCTCCTACACTTAAATTAACCCATAATTCTTATCTATGTTTAGCCACATGGCTTGATACGTTTTTCTCAGTTCTGCCTTGCTTCCTCTGTGTCTGGCTGGTGACTCCTGACTTTGTCCTTCCTCTTCCCAGCATTCTCTTTGTCTGCAGGTCCACAGGGCCAGGCACGACTGGAGGAACACAGACTGTGGGGCTGGGTAGGATCTGAGAAAGCTTCTGACTACAGATGGAACAGTGATAGACCACAGTGATAACTCACAGTGGCAGGACATAGTGACAGAGCACTATGATAGGCCACAATGACTGGGCACAGTGAAGGCCCCAGTGATCAAGGGCAGTGATAGTTCATAGTGACAGAGTGTAGTGCTAGAGCAGAAGTTACAGACCACAGTAACAGATCATAATGACAGATCAATAAGCCAGGGAACCCTACTGATCACACAGTTGCAACTATGAGAAGAGCATAGAAGAGCTCTCCCCTAAAGCCTTCAGAGAAAGCATGGTCTGCCTATGACCTTGATCCTGGACATCTCACCTCTAGAATTACATAACACTTTGATTTGAAGCCACTTATTTTGTGGTTCTTCATTGCAACAACCAAGGAAACAAAGCAATGGGCACATGAACCAGAACTTAAGATCACTTTGCCTCCTCTGTCCAGAGTTCTTCCCAATCACTTCCCAGACCAGGAAAGCAATAGAGCCCAGGGAAGCCAGAGACCTGGGCTGTTTGCTTACCTCCCACTGGCCACATTGGTCTCTATCAAATGTGTGAGTTCAAAGTCTGGACCGTGCACATTCACCGTGAGGTAACCCTACCTTGTATGTCTATTGGAAAACCTGTCATGCAGTGTGACCAACGTCATATAACCTGCCAATGACTGTGCACCCACCTAGTGGTGCCGTGTACATCATGACATTTATTGCTTATGACGACCCTTTGAGGTAGTTCCTAGCAGTATTCTCAGCAATCACAAAACTGAAGGTTAAGGAAATTTATTAACCAAGGTCATTGGACAGATGAGTAGAACAGGATTCAGACCTAATAGGCCTGGTAGTCTCATATCCAGACAAGCTCTCATCCATAATAAACTGTTTGGACCTCCCAGTCACATGTATGAAGACTTGTGTGTTGAGCTTCACATGTAACTTGTATGTAATTTATACTGAATATGTAACATAACTTTTCTAAGATAAACTTTAAAAATTGATGGTAATTTTCTTATTTCTTCACATTTCTTTTCCTCTACAGCTTAAACTATGCAAATAAACTGTGCTGGTTTTCCTCAGTGTCAAACAAAACATCATATAGAGGGAATTCTTTTTTACACTGATGCAACTTTCATGATAAATTAAGATAAGAATACTTTGTAGATCCCTTTTGTCTTCAGTATTGTTTTAAAAAGAAAACAGAATCAGAACAATAGGAAACAAAACAAGGGCCTTGTGTGGACATAAGGATGGTTAAAGTGGTACTATCAATATTGAAAATGGCATTGCTTTCCTCTTTCCAAACTCAAGGACCCTGAAGCTTTTAGCCTAGCACGCAGGAGGTCTCTAAAACTGTAGCTCCCCTGGAGTGACAGGCTGGTTTCATTAGTGCTAGATTTTAATTGAAATGTTAATTTCAAACTTCTCCATCAACATGCTAAGTATCCTTATCTCAGGAATAGAAAATAACATTAATAGGGCCATCAAAGGAAGAAAAATGCAACAGTGAAAGTCTACTTAGCAGGGAAAGGGGAAAGGAAGGGAGACATGCAAGGTAGGAGAGATGAGGGGTAAGGAAATGAAGAATTAGGAAATGCCAGGAAGAATGGGCTGGTAAAATTATACCGAAACAAAGCTTAGAATGCTGCATAAATTGCACAATATAAAAGCATAATGCTGTATGACTCTGTCACGAAGTAAAAGAAGAGAATTATACTTTTATCCAACTTCAGGAGGTACTCCCCCCACATTTTCAACACAATGGATCAGTTCATCTTAGCTCCATTCTGGATGTGGTACGTCACTGCAATGAAGCTCTACCTGCTGGTTATTATTAGTATTCACTGCTCTTCCTGGCCTAAAATTATTAGTCTGGTCAGCTCATCGCTGGCTCTCCATAGCGCTGAGTTCTTACTGTCGGTACAGTCTGTTGAAGCCTTTTCTGTTGGTAACATTGATTCTTGAGAACTTTCCACATGGGTTCATCTCCTTCATATTTCATTTGCATTTTTCCTCTTTTGTAGAAACTGTCATTTTCTTTCCCCTTCCTTTAAAACACCAATATCAGATGATAAAGCTGAAGGGATCTGCACTGCATTAACCTTTGCCCTAAGTCCCCTCACATTTCAATATAGTACCCAGAGCTCATGAGACTGAGTGCCTATTTTAACTTTTGAATTGCTTTTCCTTGTTTTCTGAAGGGATTTCTCTCTCATTTCTTTTCTTCTGTGGCAAGAATGGAAAGAGCACTTTGAAAGTTATTCTAAAACTTCATCTGATGAAGTAGACGTCAGTTATGAGGAACAAACTCAATTCCTAGAAACTGTTTCCATGGGAATGACAGCTATTATGGCTGCAGGATCTAGTATGAGAAATGAGTTTTCTTGCCAAAGGAATGACTCTGAAATTGTCCTACCTCCATGTAAGAAGTCATGATTTGAGAAATATCACCTTGCTTGTTGCTTCAAAGCTCAAATAGAAGTAAATAACTTCTGACCTTCCACTGACTTCATAAACAGTACATTATATATTTGTGCAGACTTCTATGAGGGAACATTCATGAGGAGAAAATACACCATGGAGAATAAGGACAAAAAGAACATAGCCATTATATCCATTTGAAATCTTGCCAGTTATTACTGTGAATAAAGCGAGTTTTCTATATAGCACCTTAATAGAGACTCCTGAAGGTAGCCCTATCTCTGTCCAGTTAAGTTCAAAACAATCTCATGACAGGGTTTCTCTGTATAACAGCCCAAGCAGTCTTGAAACTTCCTTTGTAGACCAGGCTGACCTGGAACTCACAGAGATCCTCCTGCCTCTCCTCCTGAATGCTGGGATTAAAGGCATGTGCCACCACATCCAGCCTTCAAAATAATATATTATTGACCACTTAGAGCAGTGGTTCTCAACCTGCCTAATGCTGCAACCCTTTAATATAGTTCCTCATGTTATAATGACCTCCAAACGTAAAATTATTTTCATTGCCACTTCATAACTATAATTTTGCTACTGTTCTGTATCATAATATAAATGTCTGATATGCAGGGTATCTGACATGTGACCCCCCAAAAGGGTCATGACGGACAAGGTGAGAACCACTGACTTAGAGTGAAGGAGATGGTGAATATTATCGGTAAGTTTTAATATGTGACTGTTCCAGTTCATAAGGTATTCAACAAAGTATTTTCAGAGGATTCCATAACAAGAAGGTAGACCAGTAGACCACAAAAAGACCTGTGCATTCTTTAGAAAAAGAAAGCAAACTAGCAACTATATAGTTCTAATCTGAGCATAGCAAAACCAACCAAACTGGAGAAATATCTGTGTGGATATGGAAAGTCAATCCAGTACCATTGTGTGGAAAATATAGTTAGCTTCTAATCATAAAGCATTTTTTATTATGAGTTAAGATCAGATGTATTGGCTGAAAAAAGTGGGTTATTGATTTTTTTCTTAGATTTTATTCATAGGATAAAAATTAAAAAGAAATGATGCAAAAAGAACAGAGGAGAGTCTAAAGATGTATTAGTGATCTGTTCTAAAAGATAAGGCATTCTGCATAAAAGGCAGTGGTCTCCTTCCTTGACCTGCATTTCCTTCACCTCCATTGCTCAACTGTGTCGCCTCCCTCCCCCTCATGGCTCTGCATGTCTGAGTTCTGTCCCCATCATGATATTGGCACCAGTACACCGTCCTGCTGCCTCTCTTCTTGCCCCAAGTTCCCACATGTCTTAGATCTCAGGCTTTTTCATCTCAGTCCATTCTTGCAGCTGTACCGCCATCACTGCACAGATGCAGATAAGGCCATTTATAGAGAACCTTCACTTGTGGCTCACATCTGCAGAAGCTGCAAAGCTCAAACTCAAGATGCCAAGAGTTTTGGTGTCTGGCAAGGGCCCAGACATTGTGTCCAAGATGGCACCTGAACAGTGTCTACCATGATAGAAAATAAAAGAGCAAGCAAAGATGAATGCTGCCCGGAGCTTTGGTTTCTAGGCAGTAATCCCATGAGCCCTCATTGATAAATCTCCCAAAGCCTCACCTTTCACCTAATATTATCACACTGGACATTACGTTTTAACACTTGAACTAGGGAGAAGACAGTCAGAGCATGGTGGCCTTCGAGACAGTTGTCATGGATACTATCAGAAACCGTAATCATTTGTCTTTTGTGTTAGTTACTGTATGTACTCAGAATATCGAGATAATGCCTTACTTCCCTTTTGTTATAACTACCTCAAAATGGCCAGAACATGAGTTCATTATAAGGAAGATAGAGAATTTGTTTATTGGTGGCATTACAAGGATAAGTGTTGAGATGAAAAAGTACAGTTTGGGAAGTTTGAATGGAGGGGGTTTTGTGTTTTCTTTTAAAATTTGATGATCTGTGTCCAATCCCAAGTGTCATGAGAATTGGAGAGGGGAGGGAATAGGTTCTAATGAGCAGTTTGTTTTCTGTCTTCTTCCAGTGTGTGATTTTAAAGACTGAAATTTAGGGGGCTGGAGAAGATGGCTCAGTGGTTAAGAACACTGACTGCTCTTCCAGAAGTCCTGTGTTCAGTCCCAGCACCCACACATTAACAAATGTGGGTCACTCCAGTTCCAGAGGATCTGATGCCGTCTTCTGGCCTCTGAGGGCCCTGTACACACATATGTGCATATATCCATGCAGGCAAAACATCCATATACATAAATTTAAAATAAATCTTTGAAAAATTTAGACTTAGATGTCAAGAGAGGTGATCAGCTATCTCTGTACAACTGTATGAAACCATATTCTCCTTTTACTTAAAAGCACTTTTGATTTACTGATATCAAAAGTTGCAAGCCAAACCATTTACAAAATAGGAATGCTTTTGCTCATATTGGACTTCATAGTTTTTATAAACATTATTAGAATTAATAAACTACTGTTGGTATATACAGGATATAATACAAAGAAACACAGGCAAAACTAATGAATCATTTGTCTTCACTGTGACAGAAATAATTTCTGGAGAATTACCAAAGACACAGGGATATTAACATTCCGGCAGCAATTGAAAAAGAGTAAAAACATATATTCCTTTCACACATGAAAGAACATTTTGCATCCACCTACGTATTGGCAGTAGGTCACTCAACATTAAATGAATGTCTGCTGTGTACTAAACAGTCTCTTAGAATACACAACAGTGACAGTGAGGGAGAGTTATAGCATGATACATATTTATGGCACACAGGCATAGCTTAACAAAAGGCTCACAGTTACATTAAAAAAAGCATTCAAATAGTTGTAGAGTGCTGAAAAAGAGTTCAAAGGTCACAGGAAATAATAGTAAAATAAAACCTAGAAATATGTACAATGGAAAAGAACACACTGGAAAGACAGTAAGAGCAACATTAGAGGGGAAAATACTTCTTTTGAGAAAGTACATCTTGAATTGAGTTTCCAGAAAATGAATGTCAATCAAGATCTTACTGTTTCGAAGTGGTTAAGTCCAATTTTTAACTGTAACAGAGGCAGAGACCATTGGATGCCATTATCATCATAGTCCATTTTAAACCCCTCCATGTAGTGTTCTACACTGAAGCAGGTGACCTAGTCTCTCTCTCTCTCTCTCTCTCTCTCTCTCTCTCTCTCTCTCTCTCTCTCTCTCACACACACACACACACACACACACATACACACACACTCACACACACACTGTTAAATGTCCTTCATCAACAGTTACAGTATCAATTTTACACCTAAAAGACAGGACCAAATAGTAGATTGATAAAGTGGGGGAGATGGGTAATACAAGATTAGACTGCTTGAAAAAAAAATACTTTATTTTTAAAAACATGTGTAGTTGATATATTGTGCATCCCCAATAAACTTATCTGGTGGTCAGAGAACAGAACGGCCCACTATATTAAACATAGAGGTTAGGCAGTGGTAGCACACGCCTTTAATCCTAGCATTCTGGAGACAGAAATCCATGGGATCTCTGTGAGTTCAAGGCCATACTGGAAACAGCCAGGCATGGTGACACACACCTTTAATCCTGGCACTTGAGATCTCATGTCTTGCTTGGGAAGGATGCCTTTAATCCCAGGAAGTGATAGCAGGAAGCAGAAAGGTATATAAGGAGGGAGGACCTGGAACTCAAGGCTTTTTAAGCTTTTAGGCTTTTAGCAGCAGTTCATCTGAGATCCATTTCAGATGAGGACTCAGAGGCTTCCAGTTTGAGGAGACAGGATCAACTGAGAAGTTGGTAAAGTGAGATTAACTGTGACTTATTCTGTTTCTCTGATCTTCCAGTGTTCACCCCAATACCTGGCTCCAGGCTTGTTTTAATTAATAAGACCTTTTAAGATTTGTGCTATAAACATGGGCTCACTGGAGAGAAAATGGGGTTGGGAAGCTAATAGAGCACCTCTTGCACATAGTATTTGAGAGGAACAAGTAAACATATCTGAAAAAGACAAAAATATATAAATATATAAAAATATATAAACAGTAGCATGAGGAGCTAAAGCCTCTCTTCTTGCTTAGAAACTGTCATAGCAATTTAAGTACAACATTGTCCCAAGCATGTTTGATGTTTGTTAAAGTGGATATCTGAGTCTCAAAATGCCCTCAGAAGGGATTTGGAAGTGGGTTAGGTGTAAAGTTACAGAAAAGAATATAAACAAAGTCCCAGCTAAAACCAGAAAATGAAGATATTCCATGATTCCTGAGTGGAAAAGCTGACAGGAAGCCCAGTTGAGGTGAGGGTAGGCAAAATGGGCTTGATTGCAGAGTATTCCAGGTTTCCAATACTACCGGTCCAAATGCCTCTGAGGCAAATGTGGAGGTCAGAGGTCTTTGACAGATAGGAAATTAGAGTGCACATCTGCAGTAAAGGAAGTATTTGGTGTCCTCATTGATACTTAAAGAGTATGTGAATAATCTGAGCACATTGGCCAACAAAAAGTCATGATATGCATTAATCCCCACTCTTTAGCAATAATCAATCTTTAAAAGCTAATTGGTTTTATTTTTCTCTCTGTGTGTTAGCCAGTTTTCCAGCCCAAGAATGGCTAGATTCCCAAGCATATTGCTGTTGCTGTTCAGGCTTAGACGTTGTGTGGAAGGGCACTACTGTGCCATTTATTGCTTTTCCCCATCTGTTCTCCAAACTTCCATCCAAAGACATGAGGGGTAAGGAAACAAGCCCATCAATAGAAGAGAGAGCCTGGAGGATATATGTAACTATTAACAGCCCACCTGGGAGTTTGGTGGAAGACCAGTGCGAACATTTTTAAAGCAGATGGCGGTGAGATGTTTTAAGCTGGTGGGAAATAGTGAGTGCCTCCAGAAAGGAAGTAGAAGACAGGATGAGATCGATCATTGAGAGATACCCAGAAAAGTAAAATGGCAGGCAACAGCAGATGCCCAGCCATGAGGCTAACTTTCTTCCTTTGGATAGATGAATACATTAAAGTGTCCTGTCCTAGAAGAACTAAGTTTAAGACTTTTCATCCAAACAACAGGTGATGGGAAACTAGATGGAAATGCAAACTATCAAGGTTTTGAAGCATGTTTCCTAGAAGTTCATTTCCAAATCAGGATAATGAACATAGGTAAACCTGGGACTTGTTAAAGACTTCATACAAAATTTCAGTTGGTCCCCATGCCCAAAGCCTGAAATAGTAATGATAATTGTCATTGACTTGCTAGCTATTGAGCATGTTACCTTAATAATCATGTTTAATCTTCATGAAATCTTGTAAAATGGCTATTACCACTACTTCATTTTAAAAGAACCGACTCGCCCAGATTGTCTATAGCAAGAAGGACAAAAGCATTAAGTAGTAACAAACAAGGAAGAGAGCGCCACTGTTAGTAATGTTTGGCTTCTCTGATAATTTATTTCCCAGTATGATACAGTTCTTAGCTTACACTCTTAAAAACGCTCTCTTAAAAATGTTTTAATTCCAGTATTGAATAGATTTTTCATGTCTTTATCAAGTACTTCCTTAGTTCACTCACTGAAGTTGAATTATCATCAGACGTCATTTTGCTTGAGTCCAGAAAAAAAAAACACTTAAAATATTTGAAACATGAAAGCAGTTCTCATGCACAGTGTTAGTAGATCTGCCAGTGGTTTTAATGTTGCAATACAGATTGTCTTCTGCAGCAATAATAAAATATTTGTAAATGAAATGTTCAAGCCAGTGATTCAGGATGATGTGATTTTGGTCATTTTATTTTGATAACTCCAAGATAGAAGAGTGTCCAAATATTAAAATGGTTTATTAGTAATTCATATTCTTTTGGTGAAACCCAACCCAGCATGAATAAGAAAGTACTAAGGGAAATGGTTGACTCTTAGAAAAAAGAAGCATTCACTTGCACTTCTGTGAAGCTGTATCCCAGAACCCCAACAGAGTTCAACGTTGCTTTCCTTCCATCTTTTTGCTTGAATTTATGACTTCTTTCATGGGTGTGTGTTTCCCATGGAATAGCCACCTAGGAGCTCAAGGATTACATGCAATCAACATAACACCTTACATGTCATAGTCTCCTCATTTTCATTCATTCAGTAAATATACATGTTCACAGTGTACAGATAGATCAATAAAGACAACAAGAAAAAAATCTCTGTTCTCTGTTGCCTTTTCTAGATCTACCATTTGTCACAGTAGTCCTAAGTCCTGACAATTAGCACAGTGCTTGAGCCATCTGTCAATGGATGACCCAGTCATTGTTTTAGGAAAATGGAACTTCTTCATTCACCAGATATGAGACTTAAATCTAGCCTTCTAGAAGGGAAACCAGAACCCACAACAATCAAATTACCTCAACTAAGAACAAAGAAGCAGACATTTTTCTAAAGAAGAACTAGGCCAATTAACAAACAGTGGATATGTATCTACAGAAGAGAAACTTTTCAATTAAAACTCCAAAATCCAAATTCAGGAGGTGAAATTCTCTAGGAAATTTCCCAAGAAGATCTCCCCAGAACTCATTTGGATAAGAAGAAAAGCAGATCCAGTAAGCATCCAGAGTCACCAAGCCCAGGTTCACTCTCAGTGAGTCACTAGGTCCTGCTAGGAAGAGAGTTCTCTAATTGAGAATCCTCACATGTAGATAGATGGATAGCAATCTGCTGTTGTCTGGTGCATTGTGTATGGAAGAAACCTGAGCATCTACCATATAAACAGCTTTAGGCTACAAATGCTTACTTCTTTCCATGGATAGTAAATAGTGTATTCAATCTTATGTCACCCCCAAGTGAGCAGAGCTCAAGCTATTTGTGATTGAGGCCTCAGGCTTAGGAATTTATAAAAACATATCTTGGTCTTATGTCTACTAGAGTAAAGAACGAACCCTGTGATTCTTGGAAAATAGATTCAAAGTTTGTCCAATATAATTACTTCAACTAAGTGAATTGGAACTGATAAGTTCTAATGAATTTTTATTTGTTATAATTTACCAATAGTGTCAGAATTTACACACTTGTTTTTCACAGTATATAGGTGTCTGTGCATGTATTCATGTGTGTATTTGTAGATAGATAGATTAGATAGATAGGTAGATAGGTAGGTAGATAGATAGATATTTTAACATCAAAATTATTAGAGACAGTTTACTATCATACATTCTACAGCTTAACTGAATATGTTAAAATCATGACTCTGTTAGAAAGTTCTTTATGAATATCAAGAGAAAAAAATCTCTGAGGCCGTTTTTATCCAAATAGAATAATAATAATTCTTTAATAATACAACATTAAACTTACTAGCATATAATACTAGAAATGGTTAAAAATATGATCATTTAGTCAATTTGCTCTATTAACATCATCATCACTGTTTTCATTTTCATCAGAATCCCTCCATTACAAGTAACAATATCCTAACCTTACACTGAATAAGTGGTCATTAGTTCAACAAGTCTTTCTGATTATCTGTGCTTTGAGGTACACAACATAGTTGTACTTCCTTACCCTCTTATAAGTAGAGTGTATCATTAGTTCTGGAGCCATGTACAAATACGTGTCACTTTGGGCCTATGATGATTGATTATGGTTATGAGACCATCCGGAACTCATTCTTTATATGCTCCTGCCCCATCAGCATAGATCCCTTGAGTGACTACAGTAGGTAGAGGCCTTGCTAAAGCAGGAGTAAAATGTATGCCTGTGTTGTGCCCACCCCCTGAGACTTGGCTTGTTTGTTACTGTTGCTTGAGCAAACTTACCCTAACTAATATAGACAACTTAAATCATAACACATTTTACTCATTCAGGTGAACTGAAATTTCAGAAAAATAGTTCCCAAGCTAGTTTGTGGGTGATTATAGCAATTTGGAGCCCTCACTGAATGGTTAAAATTATGATTGTGGCAGCTCCAAACTTTGTATGTTCAACTAGAAGTGGTGTGGTGTTGGAGGATTCTGTTTCCTACCAGCCCATCTCTTTTATCAAAGAAGAAAACACTTAGCTGCAGTCATCCACAGATTCCTCTTACATCTTGCTGGCAGTATTGGGTCTTCTGCCCAACTGTAGATGAATCAGTGAGAGAAATAGTGGAATTCCAAATTCAACCATAATTCACCCCATCCCTATGCCTGTAAAGAATTAGTCTATTATTACTCAGTATACTACTCTCTGTGTGGTAACGGCATATAATCAGTATTTCCTTTAGTAGATTAAGAAAAAAATGACTGTTTGAATAGCCAACAGAACTTTTATAAGACCAACAGCCTTCTCCAAGAATGGAAGAGGGCTTCTTAAAAGAACTTCAACTTTGTGCCTGTGCATTTTGTTACATTAGAGATTTTTACATCCATCACCAAGAAGCAGGTATATTGGTAAATCACTGCTTAAATGTCATAATGGATAGTATGGATTTTTTAGATACATTTGCTTAGCCACACTATTAGAAAGGCATTTAACAATCTAATAATGTACACTATAGTATGTTAATAGGGAGACTGCATAACCATTAATTGTTACCCCTGTTATGATTATTCCACTTTAAGTAACTCTTAACTTCCAATTCATTTCAAGAGTGCAAAATGCATAGTGGTTCCCTTTGTTCTTAGATAAGAGGTGGAAAGTTTCTTCCCAGAGAGGGATGTCTAATCTGCTGCTCTGTTATGGCACTGAAAGGGGACACAATTTGCACTAAAACCATGATCCCAGTTAAAGGTCCTAGAAGCAAATGACCCCTTCCAGGGCTGTAATGCAGTCAAGCAGACAATTGGAGAGACACTAAAACAAATTCATCTGCGTGGAGCACTTTTTCTTTATTACTCTTTGCAATTACAATTTTAATAGCACAGGTGTATTTAATTGCCTCTCAATATTACAACGCAAATCTATTCATTGTTCAAAATAGGACCTGGAAGGAAAATTGGGGCTTTGTCTCACTGTAAAATCCTGTAGCTGAAGATTGACTTTAATATAGCCAGGGAAAATATACTTTTTAATTTCTTGTCATTGTGCTTCTTTGAGGTTGACATTTGAGTGAAAAGGTACATTAGCTTCTTAAACACAATGTCCTGCCAACTCTTGTGAGTTTTTCATTGTTTGTGCCAAATTACAAGTTTGACTGAATATTTTGTCTTGTCCTATGATGGTAGCATGTATTTTCTTCATGCTTTTGTTCCAAGATCTTTTGATCCAAAGAAATATACCACTATTACAAAAGTTTGGTAAAAAATAGGAACCCTTCTTTAAAATGTAAAGTGAGTTACTCTATCTGATGCAAAAAAGAAAAATGCAGTCTCCCAAAACCAATTAATCAGCTTATCTCATTTGTTTGTTCTACAATTGAATGTTATCTCTGGGTGGCAATACTACAACATGTATGCATACAATATGATATTATTTAATGTTTTCATATATTCCATGGTCCATCCATAAGTGAATGTAGGAAGCCTCAAATCAGAGTTTGCTAATATGAGCTTTATTTACTGTGGCAGTCATGTTCCTAACAAAATCTTTCTAAGCAGTTTCTAGGAACATACCTGAATGGTCATGGCCATGACAAATAACCTTGCGGCTAACACCAAAGACATTTCCTTAGCGGGTCCAAGCAGCATGTTACAAAATTCAGCTCTATCTGAAGGTAAAGAAAGCATTTCATCAGCTTAGTGTCTAACTTTATTTTGCCTATCCCTGTGGATCACACTAAAGAAGGCTGTTTCTAATTGATTTTGTCTTTAAATGACTGGTAGTGTTTGATGTCAGGCCTTTAGGTTTTTTGTTTTATTTTTCTGACTTAACATCTTATGTGACTTTCAAACAGGCCATGTGACATGAAAGCCCTGAATAGGCAAGAGAAGTTGTACTTTCTCTGTGTCCTCAGTAGCATTTATTATTTTGGTCGTCTGGGAACAGCCGTTCTCACTGGAGGGAGATGTGTGGTTGTGATTCACATCTCCCTGAAGATCAGTGAGACTCTGCTTCTTATTTTCGTCTATGTGGTCATTTGCATGTCTTTTGAAATGGTTATTTTTAGTTCTTTGACCTATTTGGAGGGTTTTGATGGTCAGCTCTTTTGAATCTTGAATATAGTCTCAGTGTTCGTTCCTTGTCAAATAAATAGCTTGTGAATATTTTCCTCAACTCTTTGATGAACTGAAGCTTCCTAAATGTGATTCCATTTTTCTGTTTTTACTTTTGCTACTTGTGCCTTTGTTATCCTATTGAAAAACTAATAGGTAGGTAGGTAGGTAGGTAGGTAGATAGATAGATAGATAGATAGATAGATAGATAGATATAGAGATGGATGGATGGGTGGATGGACAGACAGACAGACATAGATAGATAGATAGCTGGATGGATGGACAGACGGACAGACAGATAGAAGGAAAAAAGAAATAACAACAAAAACTGCTGCCTACACTAAGAGAAGTTGCATGGGGCCACTAGTTTTTGTATAAAGTTTATCTCTAGAGGAAGGGTAGAATCAGTTCTGATTATGGGCTTTCCCAGCACCTAGAACTTTATAATTCTTCAGCTTGGTAGGTACAAATGATATCATACACTTACCCTTTTTCCTTGAGTTGAAGTACAATAATGTTTGATAGAATTGAATTCTATGAAGTCATATGGGAAAATTCATAGTAAAGAGCTAGATGCAAACTTGTATGTTCCTTAAAGGCAACTTGAAATGTAAGGGATAGAAAAGAAAACAAAGTGGTGTGTTAAGAAAGAATTATGAGAAATGTGAACAGAAAATGTTGGGGTAAATGACATGCAGTTTTGATGGTGAAGAAAGGATGGATTTCGTCATCTTAGGAAAATTCGAGCTTCTCCCACATAAAACTAAGAGCATAAATCAGGGTGAACAGTATGAACAGAAATTTTCTCCCCATCTTCTCATTTAGCTACCAAATTCTTTTACATTCTTCTGATTAAAGGAAAAACAGTATCCAAAGGAGGTGAATATTCATAGTTCTACAAGAAAACACAGTTCCTAGATCTAAACATAAAACAGTATTAGCCATACACTCTCAGGTTTTAATGCTACAAACCAAGTTTCTGACATTAAATGGAATTTCCTATGAATTTGACCTAGTCTAATACTTTTGGTCTTAAAGATTAAATCGGGCATATAAAACAAGGCAATGGCAAAAGAATGGACAATTCTGGTCCTTAATGATGTAGACGATGTAATGCTACATAATGAACATTATGGCATAATGCTACGTTAGAAATAAAATCCAATTTAATGGGTACAAAATGACTATTAATAAGTATGTACAAATCTTCCCTAAAACCCAGATTGACATCTTTCCTTACGTTTAAGTATTTCTGGGTCAGTTACTATGAACTACAAGACAAATTATGGTCTGTCCTAGTATACCATTCTCATGAACTGTGTCTTGCTTCTGCCTTAGGTAGTATCTAGAATGAAGATCTCTGTTCCCTTGCTTGGTTTTCTGGTGGCCTTCTTAACACTCCTAAACTCCTAAACTCAATATGCTTCCCTCCATTCCACATCCAGCCAATGATCACAATCTATTCAAAAGATGAAAATCCAAACAATTACATGCATCTGAATATTGTTAGATTGTCTTCCTGGAAGAATACTTTTAGTGGAAAGTCTTCATTTTTCTTTCAGTTGATTTGAGTCTTAAGACATTCTGTTAAAGAGAAAAAGAATAATATTTTATTAAAATATATGTCACATCATGAGGTTAGAAGAAAATTGTCTTCTGGGTTCTTAAGGTCCACAAGTGCCTCCCGAGTACTGGGATTAAAGGTATGTGCCACCACCGCCTGGCTTCTTTTCCTTAACTTTTAAGAGAGAGAAATGGGATGAAGTTTTTACAGGAAGCCCAAAGAATAATATCTAATTGAATATTTATATCTAAATATATTAAATATTTCTAAAGAATACTTTTAGAATTAAAAAAATCTATTAAGTTTAGAGAATTTTATACCTAGGTTTTACTCTTCAAAATGTCAGAGAGATCAAATATTTATTAAATTCCCTGTGTGCTGGATATTCACATAGAATTTCATATAACTCTCAAAATTATCATTGTGACATCATTCCTACTTTTCATAAGGTTAAATTCTAAAAGAAGAAAAACTTGACTGAGTTTTAAAGTCAGAACTCTCCCACCCCAAACCTCTAGCACTTTCTATAGTATATCCTAACAAACTTGAAGTAGCATTTAACGCTATAATTGATTTTGATTGTATTGTTTCCCTTATTAAGTTTCACATTTATTAAAATTCAGCCCCAAACATTCTTTTAATTCAAAATCATACCATACTAACATGATGCCAAAGAGACAGTCCTAATCCACTCAGACTAGATGGTACTTCATAATGAGAAAGAAAACACTCAGTCATGACTCCACAGACATTTCAGAAATTTCTTTCCCATTGCTGTGTCTTGATCATTGTCTGACAGTTGGGAGTCACAAGTCTGTATCTACCTATACTTAGCTGTTTTCAAAGGAGCCCATTCTGTTTCATAGCACACTGGGAACGTTGCCTGAAAAATTATAAAACATCTCCAAATAACTAGTAGCTATTTTAACTTTCCAACGAAATAGAAACTTCTCTTATCTAACTCAAGCCTCATGACTCTTGTGTGACATTTTTCTAGCTGTAGGTGTTAGCATCTGCTGTTGTAAAATCTTCAGTGTTACTTGGTGGGACTGAGGCAGGGAATCAAGCCAAGATGACTTTGTGCAGTAAATATCATACAACCATGCTGCAAGACCAACTCCACAGATTGCTTTATGGAAGAGCATACATCTCCAAGCTAGCATTCATTTTCATGTTTGTCGTCTCGAGATCAGACCTGAGCTTCTCACCCACATAACCCTATAAATAAAGCAAACTGATCTCTCCTGGCAGTGTGGGGACATGGGGCTGCGAACTGCTCTCTCGGCCACTTGTTAGGGGCTGTTGAAATGGAAATAGCTCGACTCCTCTGCAAATGCTCTGCCGTTCCTGATCTACTCACCTCCTCCTTCCCATCTCACAAGCTGTGCCGCTCAAAGGCAACTAGAAAAGTGTTAAAGAACAAAGTAGCTCACCACAGATCCCCCAGCTCTGAGCCACACTCTTCTTTCTCCTCTCCCTTATGTGGCAGACAGACCTAAAAGCATCCCAAAGTAGAGGGCTCATAAATGGAAAGAAGTGAACAAGACATGGTCAGCATGGTGTGCTTCAAGCAAAGCTATGAACAAAGGACCCAGTTAACACAAACCTATAGTCGCTATCCCTTTGAAAAGTCCCGAGAATGCAGTCATAATTTATGTTCCAGTTGTCACAAATGTATAAGAAGACCTCAGGCACTAGTGACTAAAGAACTTAGCACACTTACTCACTACTTGTAAACCAGTGAGCCACTTCTCCAGGTGAGTACTTATCACACACACACACACACACACACACACACACACACACACACACACACACCACTCATTCATTTCTGTATTTTTTTCCCTCTCAAGATCTGTTTCCAGCAGTTTAGTGACCAGCACTCTGATATTTTTTTCCCTTTCTGCTCAACACTGTTAAATTTAAAGTAAATATCTTTTTCATACATACTAATTTGACCCTAAGTCAAACAATTTGCCCTTATCACCACACTAAATTTGTCAGTTTTTAATCATTCATTGAAAGGCATTAAAAGGAACTTTAAGCACTGACTTGTACATTGCTGGAAAGGCATTGGCCTAAACATGTTAAGCAATCAATCTACTGAAGTTTTTTAAAGAATTTTGAAAAGCCACAGGTCTATTGAGATAATTACATTTCTTCTAAGTATTAACCGGATTGCAAGATACTGTAAGCATAAAAGAATAATGGCTGCAAAAACTCCACAGTCATTGTGGCCAAGCTCTGACTTTAATCATTTTATTGATGTAAAATACAGAAACAAAATGTAAAACGCAGTTATCCCTTCCATTACATTTCATAGCTTTGATGTCTTAGTGCAATCTTTGATTTCACTATTTTACTGATTTATACTAAAATATGAATTAAAATATGAATAACCCAAATACTTTGGGTTAATGTTCCAATTCTAGTCAAAACCAACAAAAGAATGCTGAGGACTCGTGTTTTCAAGAAAATTATGAGAAGAGATAGCAGAAAATAAAGGTTTTCCATAAATAAACAGGCGTCTCCATTGGCACAGCAGAATAGTAAGAGACCAAATGTTTTATCCTAAGTAATTCAAAATCATTGATTTGAAACAGGAATTACTAGAAATTGGATTAACTTAAAGATTCTATTGGTTCAAAGAACTAAGCCTGAGATTGGGCCGAGATTTTTTTTTTCCAAGAATCTCATAAGAGTCACATTACTTTCCATAGCTGGAATTGGCCACCATAAATAAAGATAATGTTGACTAAATAAAATGATAAGCACAAATATTTCATAAATTATTCCATGGATGCATTAAGTTGATTTTTAATTTAAAAAATGATTACTGATTAAATGGCAGTAAATATTTATTAGCTACTAAGAGTGGCTTTGGGATAGGTTTCCCAATCTCAAAATGCTTAGCCAGTTCTTGAGGAAATGTAACACTGCACTGAAGAACATCTTGCTACTAGTTCACACTCAGCACAGCATAAGCATGTGTTGGAGCAAACCTGTCATCCGCCAACAAAAAGGGTGAAGTTGTATCACTAACACCATGACTGATGTGTTAAAACATTATCTCAAGCTGGGCGGTGGTGGCGCATGCCTTTAATCCCAGCACTCGGGAGGCAGAGGCAGGCGGATCTCTGTGAGTTCGAGGCCAGCCTGGTCTACCGAGCGAGATCCAGGAAAGGCGCAAAGCTACACAGAGAAACAAAAACAAACAAAAAAAATTATCTCAGATGGTATTGCCTGGGGGAACCAATTATTGAAGCTACAAAGAGATATATGTTTCTTTCCATTACTACAAGCTTAATATTCTAGTGGAATTTGCATTATTTGTGCCTTCAATTTTTATCTTATTTTATTCTCCTCAAAGTTTGATTTTTTTTTTAAATGATTTCTCCATAAATTGCTTGAGAACTATCAAAATGCCTTGGCTTTAAGTTTTGTCAGCAATCTTTGTTTTAGAATGTTGCCCTGACATTCTGCTATATCCGTTAAGGCAGAACATGCTGAAAGCAATCCAATCTAGTCACTGGCTGTGGTGTAACACAGCTTCATCCCAGCACATAGAAGGTTATGGCAGGGATATTAAAAAAAAAGTTTAGGACCAAGTCAGGCAGTGGTGGCACATGCCTTTAATCCCAGCACTCGGGAAGCAGAGCCAGGCGGATCTCTTGTGAGTTCAAGGCCAGCCTGGTCTACAAAGTGAGATCCAGGATAGGCACCAAAGCTACACAGAGAAAGCTTGTCTCAAAAAAAAAAAAAAAAATGCTGAAAGCATTGGAAGTTAAATCACACATATAAAATTGGCCATATTTCACCTAGGGAACTTGACAGGGGTAAAAAGTAAACAAAATTTTTAGTATTTTCAAGCTATGAAATTTAATAGAACTTATGGGAAGTGACTTAAAAAATCTTTAAAATTCCCCTTTGTGATGTCCACTATTGTAAATGCTTTCAGCTTACTAAGTCACAGATCACAAATCACATATATGCTTAACCCTTCCATCCATGTCCCATAATACTGATTGTAAAGATGAGCTTCATAAAGCTGAAATACCAGGATACAAGGATTTGGCAATTTAACGGGCAGAGCTTAGAGTATACCCATTATCTACATTATATTTACAGTGGTTCTATTATAGTCAATAACAATTATATTTTCCATTACATTGATTTTTTAGTAGCTCAGGAAAACCTTGTAGGAATACTCTTAAGTTTTACAAAACTAAACAGTTCTTGGAAATAATAAAATTGCCTAATCAGTTTTCATTGTGATCACAAAGGAATCTATGGTAAAAGAATCAAAGCTGGATCACAAAATCCTAAGTCTGATCCCAACTCTAATAAGAATCTTGTCACCAAAGCCCCATTGCAGATCCTCAAGTGTTCTGGTCTGAAATCTTGAAATAACGCTATCTCCCTTAGTCCTTCTTCAGTTTGATACAGAAGGTCAAACAAGTTGAGATGATGTGAAAGGGTCTCAAAGGAGGGAACACCTCCAAAACTAAAAACTAGTCTACTAACAATGCAGATTTTGCATGGGGAAGCCATAGTATTATCACAAATACACATTCAATAGGCCACATTTGAGAGGGTAAGTCATTTTAGACAAATCATTGGCAGAACAGTGAGCTCCAGTGTCAGTCCATGGTCTCTGAAAAATAAAAAGAATAAATGTACAATTTTTCCTGAAGTATCTGGAAAACTGTTATAGCTTTGAAGTTTTATCAAGCTTTGACTGAAATACTAAAAGAAAATAGGGCACCGTGTAGTTTTTTTTTAAGGTGTTCTAAGGAGCCATGTCTTCATAATATTTAAGAAGGGCTTTCTCTGCCTCTAATTATTCTTTATAATTCAATAAGCATTTGCTGAAACCGTCAAGAAGCAAAGGAAAGGGAGAAACCATATTACTCTAGGTATCTTCTCCCATGGTAAAGACAATAGCACAAGTAATTATGTATGAATACATTATTTTTCTTTCTAAAAAGTCAAAAAGCATGAATAAGTGTGGATGAAATAAAAGGTAAAGGGGTTCATGCATGTTATTAACCAGATAGACATTTAAAGTATCTGTCTAGTGTTGGTGAAGAAAAGAAAGCAAAGAGAATTTTATACTCCTAGTGGAAATCGTTAAGAACCGTTAAGAATAAGCATGATTCATGCAAAGCCTTGAGGTCATATGCTGACAGTCTCAAGGCTGAGAAGGACAAACTCCAAATAAAAGAATAAATTTTTAAACAGAAAAGAATAAGCCCCAAGGGAAAATCCACCACGTTTAAGAATGATTAGATAAGGCAAAAATAAATCAAGGATCATGGGAGTTCTACAAAATAAAGATGAAAGTTTATATCCAAGAGCCCATAAAACAAAAAGACAAAAATGACACTTCAGCTAGGGAAATGGACATGTGAAATTGCCATGGAGAGAAATATATTGAAAGGAACAGAAAACAACAGTTTGAGAAGAAAATTAATGTTTGGTCTAGAGCAGTAGGGATCCATTGGATCATCAAAATGAAGCATCCTGTGGATAACTAGACAGGCAAGGAGCTTCGTTCTCAGTGTTATGTACCTGTCACTTTGTGTAGTGATGAAATTAATGAGCCTGATGCTTCCTTCTCTTGACTGGAAAGACCCAGGCATCCAGTTCTCCACTCAGACACAGCTGCCACACAATTCTCCTGTCAGCACAATCAACTCTCCAAGTTACAGGGATTTCTAAAATTATGCTGTCTTGTTTCAAGAATAAGTACAGTGTACTGGGGGAAAATTCTGCCAAAAAACATATGATGCAGTTAAGTGGGATTTTGTTTGTTATCTATAGCCATGGCCTGAAACGGTTAAAAGAGCAGGGAGCATTATCCACCCCTTTAGCTGATAGGCTTTTTCTCATAACTAAATGTAATCTTAATAACATTAAATTGCTGAGAAAGGAAACATATTGATAACAAAACATTGAATTACCCATAAGTTACCACCAGGAGCTGTGTTCCATTCTTAGAATATATTATTTTCCTTGGGCATCTTTGCCAAGACAGAAAACAGATTAAAGAAATTTTTAACCAGTTCAAGACATCAAAATAGAACCAACATGAATAGCCTCAAAATCCAAAAGCTATTTATTTCAATTTTTTTCTTATATAGAATGTGAGAAGACATTAGCTTCTATAATGGGAAAAAAACTAAATAATAACTTGTTTTAAGGTCTGAACTTAGAAATCAGAACTTGAGAGAAACATGCTAAAAGGTCCATAGATAAATGGATTTCCCTTTAGCTACAAAATTGTGTTGTCTGCAGAATGATTGAAACCTGCTACAAACTTCCAGAGGCCTGAGAACTGATTAGCTAGGGAACAGCCTTCCCCTCTGCCAACTCACCTGGCATCCTTCCTGTTTACCAAGACATTCCTCCCAGGAGCCTGCTACCAGCAAGCTGGTGGGCAGACTTGCATCTTATCTAAATCCTCTAGAAAGTTTACCTGCCCAAGACCAAACATCATTTTCTACATCAAATTCAAACTTTCCAGCACTGGGAAGATACGGTCTTATCATTCAAAGCAGACTGTTATAATTATAGCTACTGTATAGAATTATTTCATTAATCCATGTGCAGATAGAATGGCCATCAGTCAGAATTAATCATGGCATTCAGTGAGAAATGTCAGTGCCCCAAGTTACTCCATGACATATATGAATTTGATCAACAGCACAGTAAATACTGAAATCAGATTAAGGGATGGAGCCCCTGGTAAATTTTTGCTAAAGAAGAGCTAGTGGCTTTGTGCATATCAAAGCAATATATGTTTACTGAAGTTCTGTGTATTTGCAAACTGGTGTACAAAAAGAGTCAGAGTCCCTGTTGGCCAGGAGTACCATTTAATATGCCACTTTCCATGTTCTGGCTTGTTCATAGGTGTGTATGTTAGAGCTACCCAACAAGAATCTCTTTAAGTCACTTATTTCTGACTTGGTTACATTTCTCCATCACACCAGGCATTGGTGTGCCAGGTAGCCACTGAGAGTAACCAAAGTCGACTTACCATGAAAAGCCAGAGGCATGGTTGCCATCAGTGACTAACATGACTTCTGTAGCATCCTTGCATGGGCAGATCTTCCAGTCTGATTGTTGCCCAGGACAAAAACTGAAAAGGGGAACAGCTGCGTGGAGAAAGACACAGGGTGGATCCCTAAGAAAATGTCCCTGAGTGCCATTTGGTGAATGGTTTGTGAACGTTCTACAAGGAAAGTCGTCTCCCTAGGGTTAAGAAAAAAAAACCTAATGTAGAGTTTGGTATCTTTATCCTGCTGAATGCTTGGTTTAATAGGGTAATCACCAGGTAATTAGTGAGATTAAAAGTTTAGAAAAGCAAAGGAAATAAGCAAAAAGAAGGAGGCAGGGAGAACATGAAGTCCTAAAAATTGTATTTTCAGAGTAGCAAGCAAGGCTTCAGAACATACTTAAAAGCTCAGCTCCTCCATGCAACCCTCCTTGAATTTCAGGCTGATTTATCTTTTTCTTTCCCAGCTGTTACAGGTACAGCCCATCAGCTCCACTGGATTTTTGACTCTGTCTTGCCTCCTATCTTTCTTCTGTTTTTATTGGAAGTGACTATTCCTAAGTGCCTAGAGGCAAGGGTCTTCTTTCTGTTCTCTGTCCTCTGCATCCGCATCTGTCCACAACTTGCACACTCGGCAGATTATCAGTGAAAAACAAATGACCAATTGGATAGATGAAAGGTTAAATGGTCCATGAGCTTAGTGAATTTTGCCCTGATGCACTAGGTAAAGTTGTCAATTAGAACCAGTGGTCTCCTAAATTCAGCAATTATCACCTTGACCACAATATCAAATATTACCAACCATATTTAAATTTACACACACACACACACACACACACACAATTATGTTTTTCCTAATGAGGATTGAACACTTAACATACTCTGAAGGGAACGTCTTGTTACAAAAGAAGTCTAAAACCCTCATTCTGAAAAGTAAGGAAGAGAAAATGTGTCAAATACCTAAGTGCCAACAATTTGTATCCATTTTTACCTTATAGTGAGAAATTGTTCCTTCTGACTTCTGTCTGTCTGTTTTTATCTTAAGTTACATTCTATATGCTATGTATACTTTTCCAATTTTGCATTTGATATTCTGTCTCCAGAGGTAACTAATGATACCTTAATCCATATATATTCAGTGTTTATTTTTCCCACTTGCAATTCTATCATTTATGAAAAGCTGCAACATTCAAAGATTGCTTTGCTTTGTTTTGTGCCAACCTTTATAAGATGATTATCCTGTTATTTTAAAAAAATTATTCATAAACAGTTTCAAAAGCAAAGCTTTGCAATAGATTCTTCTTCCTGCTAGCTAATAGCAAAGTAACCTTTTTCATAATGTATTCTTCATCTTCAGTGATATATGAATGCACAAGCCTGGAATTTATTCATAAAATTCATTACAGAGATGTGAGTGCAGGAGTCAGGCTTTCATTGGACAGATAGAGACATGTCAAATACAGAAAATACCTGAAGTCACTGCTAAGGTTTCTGTGGTATCCATAGCAACAAAATTATCCATGTTGTATTGAGGTCTCCGGCTGGTCTAATACTAGTGCAAATGGACAGGCTTCTATTTCCCAGGCAGGAAATAGCAGCAGCCCATCCAGGAAAAAAAAGGGACCTGCATTTAAGGTGATCTCTTAAGATGATGAATGGTAATACACCTGACACAGAGTGTGGAGCTGACCAAAAAAGTGAAACCAAGCTGAGATTTAAGTGGGGGAGGGGGGAGACACCAGTGAGTGATGGCTCTGACTTCCTTAACTAAAGCAAGACCCCAAAGAGTAAATCCATGAGATGTTGTATTGGGCAGGAAACAAGAGCTGTGTAAGGAGGGAAGAGGAAAGAGGGAGTTGGAGCTAAGGGGCTAGAATTAGGGGCCCCCACAAAAAGCTAGGGGTGGAGAACACCGCAGTGTTCTTACTCCTACTATAGGAAGAGAGTATGGCTCTGTGGGTTTCCACAAGCTATGCGCTGATCTCTGCATCACTGAAATTTCATTGGAAATTAGGGTTGGAGAGTTGCCTACTGAAGCAGCAGGGTGCTCTGTATGAATGACTGAGTCTGTGAATCTGAGTGTAGTGTATTCTGATGGGCAAGCTTCAGATTTGGGAGCCCGAATGCCCAGTGCAGTTAGTGAGGAATGCTAAAGATTCGCCTTTGAAAAATGTACGCCATGCAATAGCTTTGTAATTGTGGAACTTATAGTTCATGATCCTATATTTGAAATATTCATGTTGAAAAAGAAGAAATTCTTCAGAGTCCCTTAGTAGATAGTTTTCTTTAAAATTTATTTTGTGCCATAACCCTCTTGGAGAAAATAAATTTTTTTTCAGTATCATTCTGGCATTTTTAATCTAGAAAGAACAGTTACTAGTTGATTTTAATAGATATGCCCATGCAGCCTAAATTTATACACAAGAGCCTCTTAAACCATGTAGTTTCCATCTGAAAATGAACCATGTTATGTTTAACAAAATGAGAAATTACCTTCCCTTAAATAAAGCAAATGACATCAACCTTATAACACTAGGGAATTAAAAGATAAATGTGCAGCATTAGACACAGCCTGCTTAATTTGTATCCCAATCTTGAGAAAAAGATCCTGCACATAGTAGGTACCCACAAATGTGTTTCATTACATATTTCACTATTCAGTTTATACCTACCTTCATAGAAGAGTAATCTTTCTTGGGGGAGGGGAACAGTTCTATTTTATTTTCCAATAAAATAATTAATGGAACTTTATTTTCAAAATGTTAACTAATATTTTCATTGTGTCTATGTCAATATGGATGTTCACTTCACAAATACTCTACAAAAACTTGAGCTTTAAATCAGTAGGAACTGTGTTTCGTGCATAGGAAAATGATATATTAAAATGTTTTTCAAGTGTATGCAGATTTAAAACACTGATTATTATTTTAAATGATTTTATGCCAGTTTACTATAAACCACCCAACATATTACATCACATAGTCAATATTCCCACTGGGATTTAACAAATGGGTCTAGTGATTTTATTTATTTTTTTTAAAAATTAATTTTATTTAAAAATGTCAATGCTAATATTTGTGGTAAGTCTGAAAAGTAAATAATTAGATGACTAAAGAAAAGAAAGAATGACATTCCAAAAATAACATACCTAAGAAAAACATAGTGGTGGGTATGAGCAGGGAAGTCCCAATGTCCTTAGTCTGTTCACAGCTTCCAAGAACCAAAAAGTTCAAATCATTGAGGGACTTTTTTTTCTGCCTACCCCCAGGTCTAACTTAAATTATCATTAAAAGTTTTTCTTCAGCTTAATTCTCATGTATCCATTTACCTTTAGGTCAAGAAATACAGGAAAAACTAATTCATTAGCTAGAAAATTAAAAATAACATCCTCGGAGTTTTCATACTGTATATTATTTTCTGCTGAAAGCCTCTGAGTTAAATGTTAAAACTCTGATTTGGAATTTCATTTGTTGGTAGTTGGTGGCGATAAGCAGCAGCTGAACACTGTGCCAACAGCAGTGTTTTGATGGAAGTGTATTTATACCAAGGAAATCGCTCCTGGCCACACTTGAGACAGTTGTTTATTTGCTTTATTGGATTTTTTTCCCTTTAAAATGTCCTATGAAAAAGGCCTCAAAACCAGACATGGCTTTTTCCTTTGTGTGCTTTTTTTAATTTACACATTTTTTAGCTAAACAACCTCAAGCCATTTAAATTTCTCAAAATACTAAATCTCTTGAGTTTTTCTATTTTCTGTTTCTAAGTTGAAGTGATAATGAACAAAATTGCTGTGAAGATTAAAAGAAATAATGTAGTGAAGGTCCTAGCACCAGGGGTGGACCATAATAAGCAGATTTTCAAGTCCAAAATGTATTCCATGAGGTTTGCTCACTATACTAAAACTGAATGCTGAGGATAGTGTTTTTTTAGTAAACTTGCTAAATCTAAAGTATTCCACATCTCTATTCAATAGTAAAATTTAATGTCAACACTGTATTCAAATAATTTATTAAAAATGGCTCTTCCTGTGCATTATTATTGCCTTCTGCATGGATGTACAAAAGAGCTAGAGTAAGTTTTTTGGGGTGTTTTTTTAGTCTATCTAAAGGTAGTAATAAGTTTGAGGAAAATTCTAGTAATTATATTACATTATATTATATACAATCATATTATATATTATAATATTCAATGTTATGTACATTAAAATTAATCTGCACATTAGATCAACTAAAAGCAAATATGGCAGTCAATAATGCCTTAAGAAACGAAGGTCCCAAAATGAAACTTTTTCAGTGGTTTGAAATTGCCTCAAGTTGCACTCGTTCAGAATTCTTCCTGTGACCCCATGTTCCTCTCTCTTTAACTTTCTTTGATTAAATAATGTTCCTCTGTTCTCACCACCTATTTTCTTTGTGTGAACTTGTCAAAGCATCTCAGTCTTGTCTTTTGTAATTTAAGAGGCCTTTATGTAGCTCTCTAAGAGACTCTCACAAAAGTCCGACTAGGAGAATAATTTATGAGATTTAGAATGAAGGGCCATTATTACATTGTCTCGCGTGCATTCAGCATATAGCCTCCCGTTCACACATGGCAGGATTTTAATTCAGTCATCAGAGGTAGAAGTCTCTAAGAAAAGTCTTACGAATAATATCATTGGTTACATGTGCTTGCATTGACTTCCACTTTAAAAAAAAATGGACTGTTCAAGTAGGTTAAAGAGCATTAGAAAAATATGTCTTAGGGTTTGTACTTATCTCTACTGTTCACACAAGTATTTCTGTGGCTATCAACATGGTATCAAAAGTGGTAATTTTCTATGTCCTTAGGTTATTATCTAATATTCAATGATATGCAAAGTGAATTTCTTCACTACAAGACTAAATGTAGAGAGAGCATGCAAGAGTGGATTTTCTGTTTTGAAGAGAGGTTAATTTTAAGTGTTTTTACTTTATCAGAGTACTCCTGATTTGTGTTCAACAATCATTGGCACTAATGATGTTTATGCGGCTCAAGAAAATTATGCTTTTTCTTACTATTTCAGTGCCCAATGCCTTTTTCTTATTACAACAGACAAATCTAATTACTTCTGATAAGTTTGAAGAGCTGTGATTTGAATCATGAATAATTCCATTCCAGACAAAGTTAGATCTCAAATATTCCCATGAAACTTAGCTTTTTATAAGCCAGTTATACATGGATGCTAAATAAGGAATATTTTAACTGGTAACATTGGACCACTATAATAGAAAACTCTTCATATGTATTTTTTATATACTTTATGTTAAACAGAGCCTATAAATCAACCTCTTCTATTATCCAGAACTCAAGACTTCCTCCTCTCTCTCCCTGTGTGTTCTCACTGTTCATGCAGTCTGTGTTTCTTTTGTTATCCCTCTTCATATATCTCATGTCTCCTAAGATTTCTAACATTACTGAATCCTATCCTTGAATATAAAGAAATGATAGCTACCAGTACTTGAGCTGCTGCTGTGTGCTGGATGCCATTGTAAGCTTTTTTAGTCTATTAACTTTAATCAGCTAAAGACCATGGGTACCACTATATTCTTAACTTGATATAGAAGAAAACAGAAAGAACTGTTAAGCAATCAGGGCAGTCATGTAGCCTCTACCTAGCAAAGCCCTCTACATCTCTCCATGAGCTGCTCTCAAGGCACCAAGTACTTATTCCTTGCCTTCAATATGGTTATACTTTCTGCATTTGACTAATGTCTGTCCATTCTACCATGCCATGACATATTAAGATAACATCTAGTATTTGCTTGATAAATAATTACACTTGACATGAATTAAGCTTTTATCATGCTGGCCACTGCATCTTAATACCTAATTCTCACAAGACTCACTAAGGTACTTAACCAATTTTACCTCTACTGAACAGATGAGGCATGTGAGGCAAAGAGAGGATTTGTCAAATATAACAGAGCTAATAAAGGATGAAACCAGTGTTCAAATTTAGGAAACTGGCTGGAGAGCTGTGCTCTGAATAAAGGAAGAGATGAATTAATGGAAAATTAACTTGGGGCCTAAGGGAGAGGTGACATGCGATGTGTGTAGAGACAGAGGAACAGTCCAGGCCCAGGTGACAGAGCCGATAAAACCCAGAGAAATGGATGAGATCTACATGAACAACCTGGACGACAGTGGGAGTAATGAAGGGCAAGATTTGAGGGAAAGAAAGTTTAGGGGAGCAGGAGATCCCAGCTGGATCAAGAACAGAAAGGGACAACAAGGAATAACAGACCATGATAAATGAAGACCACATGAGAACAGGAATAGGCAGAGTGCTGGAGAGGTCCCCAAAAATCCACAATGATACATCCTCTATAGACTGCTGGCAATGGTCGAGAGAAAGCCTTATCTGACCTAGTTGATGATCAGATGGCCAAACACCCTAACTGTTGTGCTAGAACTCTCGTCCAATAACTGATGGAAGTGGATGCAGAGATTCTCAGCCAGGCCCCAGGTGGAGCTCCAGGTGTCCAACTGTCAAGAAAGAGGAGGGACTGTAACAGTGTGAATTGTTGAATCCAAGATAACAAAAAGCACAGGGACAAATAGCCAAATGGATGGAAGCACATGAATTATGAACCAACAGCGGTGGAGCCCCCAGCTAGATCAGGTCCTCTGGATAAGTGAGACAGTTGAATAGCTTGATCTGCTTGGGAGGCACCCAGTCTGTGGGACCAGGATCTGTCCTTAGTGCATGAACTGGCTGTTTGGAACCTTGGGCTTACACAGGGACACATGCTCAGCCTGGAAGGAGGGGACTGGACCTGCCTGTACTGAATCCACCAGGTTTAAATGAATCCCCAGGGGTGCCTTGATCCTGGAGGACATGGGAATAGAGGGGAAGGTGGGGGTGGGGGGGGGAGGGCAGGGGAACCCATGGTTGATGTATAAAATTTAAAACACATAATAATAAAGAAAAAAAAAACAGAAGAAAAATCCCTCTGGAGCAAAGCAAGCGCTGGGGAAATCCAAGTGCAAGGATGGTGTGTGCTGCGCTGGGTTAGCCAGTTCTGTTGCTAATATTCTTTTCTGTTCCTCTTTCAGTGCCACCGTGGGCCTTAATTGCCATAGCCATAGTCGCCGTCCTTCTCGTCGTGACCTGCTGCTTTTGTGTCTGTAAGAAATGTCTGTTCAAAAAGAAAAACAAGAAGAAGGGAAAGGAGAAGGGAGGGAAGAATGCCATTAACATGAAGGACGTGAAAGACCTAGGGAAGACCATGAAAGATCAGGTAATGCACACGCCCCTTATATACCCCTTTACACTCTTCAGCTGATAAGTCACCAGGAAGGGCTTTGTTCTTTTGTGCCAGATGCTCATAGGAATGAACAACTTGTGGCTACTGTTGTTTTTGAAGAGATGTTTGACAGTCCTTTCAGGCATTACTCAGTCTCCCAAAGTGTAGTGGAGACAGGTCTAGTGGGGTTTTTTTTTTCTTGTACACACACACACACACACACACACACACACACACACACACACACACACCACACCACACCACACCACACACAACCAGGGGAGGACTCTACACCATTAGGTGTGGCTTCATGGGCTTGGCATAATAAGATAATTCCTGAGCATTTGTATTCCATCTCCTTAGCCAATCATGATTAGAATTAAAAAACACAACAAAACTGTAGTACAAGGTACCCAAGTTCTTTCCCTCTTGGATGGGGGCTCTTCCTGACTCATCCACTGCCGTTGGTCTCTGTTAAGTAACTTCATCATGCTTGGTGATTGCCAACATTGCCACACACTCTGCCAGCTCAACCAGCTGCCAGTTGCCAGAAATAGTGAGTTATGTGTGGTGAGGGGAGATAGGGCCCAGTCATAAAGAACAAGACAGAGTTGAAAGACAAAATTATATTTCCTCAATTAGTGATCATAATTAGAACCATGATGCTATTGACCAATTATGTGCCCGAGCTGTCTTCTCATAGAGAAGATATTTGGCTTGCTTTGATGTTGCTGCCTAATTTTAACTATGTTAGCTGGACAACTTAGTCAAGGTAAAGTTCAATGAAAAGTATTAAATGTTTCTTTACTTTTAGAATAACACTTATATTAAATGTTTCTAAAGAAAATTTAACTCATAAAACAGAATGTAAAGATTTTTCATAGAAATATTTGTAGTTATTGTTTCCTATCAGATAGTTTTATTTTAATAAATAAAATAAAGTTTTATTTATTCCCAAATAGGAACACGTATAGGCACTTTTTCCAATTGTTTTATAGTATTAATTACCATTAACTGAATCATTAGCACATGAACCTAAGAACAATTTGATCAGGTGTTAAAACAAGCCTCATAGTACATACATACAGCTTCCTAGTTTCCCACACACACTCACGTTCTGCCCTTCCTTCCCAGTTGAAGTTTGAAACTCCTTCTGGAAGATACTGTAGTGTCTATTGACAGCAACTTCCCAGGGGCTCACTTCTCATTTGCTGCAATTCAGCTTGGTCTCAGGGCTATAGAATGGATGTGAAATCCCTTCTAATGCTCAGAGAGCTTTAGCCTGAGCTCGGGGTAGCAAAAGTTCAATTTCTTTGGCAGGTTTTCATCAGTTATAGAAGCTCATGTACAACTACAGATAACTAAGAAGGATTTTTCTCTGTGTTTAATTTGTTAAGTAGATGCTCAAATTTTGGGTTATAGCAAGTAGGATTTAATACTGAATTTTCTTCCTTTTTTATTCATTTAGGTTTTTTTAGACAGAATCACAGGTTTTTTTTAAATCATTTCATAATTAAGTATAGAAATAACTTCCCTGGATGAACATTAAAAGAATGTTATTTTAGCAATAGCTTTGAAAACAATAATTTGAATGAATAGTGCTATTATTTTTATAATTATCATAAAATTCAATTGTGATTTTCTTGTGTCCTGGAATTAACACTTAAAAGCATTGATAAATGTTAAACAGTAATTACAGCATTCCTTTTTAGGATAAGAAAGTTATATTTTCATTTGTGGATTTGTTTTGTATGATGTAATAGTATAATTGATGGCACAGTGCCATTATCCCCATTACACCATGGATAAATGACCAAGATCTCACATATAGACTTGATGGTGATTTCCCCATTTGGAAATCATTTGGATGGTGAGGAGCAGAGGAATATGAATCAAATAAGGAAGTACTAGGAAAAAGTCAGTGATAGTAGATAATAACTTGCTGTTACTGCAAAGTATTTAGAATTCCAACCATGTAAAATGGTTTTAATTATTTTGTCAACCATTACATGTACTTAGGGCTTGAACTCGGTATGATTTTTAATTTTAAATTTATAGAATGGAATATAATTGGAATAGTGAAATCATCATGCTCTGATGATAATCATGTAACAGCAGTATATCAACCAGTCCTTACAAAAATAGCTAATATCTTAGGAAGGCTAAAGATGAAAAGTAGAATGAACAGATTTTAGGAAAATGATCTGTCATGTGGTGTCCCATGATCCTCCAAAGTATACCAATGAAATTCATTTTTAAACACTGTATTTTCAAAATACTTTAAGCAGCATATCACAGTGAACATGGGGAAGGGAAATAAGATCAGTATATGGCTCTCTCATTTAAAGACAGAACAGACAGGATCAGGTTTTAGATATAACTCCTACAGCTATATAGGCTTGAGAGCAATCGATAAGTTAATACTTCATTCCAAACTCCCAGAAATTCAAATTTTAACACTCATGGCTATATATTTTCTCTAGAAAGGTTTTGTAACCTTTAAGAAATAATCTTTTAAAATTCAACAATGACTTCAAAAGTAAACTCTAGATAGTATATTTATGTTACAAAAGATTCATATTTAGGAGTTTTAATATCTCGAATCTTGAGATCACTAAGCATACGGGGGAGATGATAGTAACTTCTAAAATCATAAGCTTTGAACGGTCATTTCTCCATGGTTTTCACTGATGTGTGTGGATATTTTAATTGTTATTTCTTCCTTCTATGTCCTCCTCATCTGTGTTATGTCTCATGACTGTTCTGGACTGTCCCTTGCGGTAGGTTTCTTCAGCTACTTAGACGTTCCTAATCGGTGCTGGTGACTGGGCTCCACAGCTGAGGGCTTCCCATTCTGACATCAAAAGGCTGAACTCAACTGATCTTCAAAGATGAAGTGTTTCATTTTAAACAATGTGAACATGGGCTAAGTAGACCAGGATTCAAAAGTGTTACATAGGTAGAGAGGAAAGCAAGTGCAGTCCCTCATTCTACCTTTTTACATGTCTTACCAAATCCCGTGTGAGCGGTGTAATTTAGAATGAGCAAATACATTTTTGGATGACTGTGGACTAGATAAATTTTCAGTGTCAAAACAAACCACAAGCATGTCCTTGTAAACCTGGGAACTCAATAAAAGGTCGGATGTTCCCAACAAAGCTTCCCTGTTGCAATTTGCCTGCCTTCAGAGCTCCTGGGCTTACAAGTTTTTTCATGAGGGTTTTGTTTTTTTTTTTCATATGGAGGGAAAAAATGTTATACTCAAGATATTATAATAGCTACTGACTTAATAGGTCTGAATTTAATGGTACAGGGTACATCTTGATGAAGCTCAGCCTCTGAGACAAGAATAGACTTAATCACTTCAGTGATGAACAGGAGCACTGAAAAATTATCAAAAATTTAGTCCCATTTCATGCAAAATAATTGCAGAGATGGTCCTGCACCTTCTATTCTGGAAAAAAAAAACACTTAGGGAAATGGAGATTTAATATCTTGGCTATTTCAAATTGCATTGGGCTGAAACATGAGATGTAAATCGTCAGCTCTGAAAAGGGACTTTTGAAAAAGTAAATTTATGATTTTTTTTTTTTTTTTACTGTGGCAATGGAATGACATGTAGGTATTTTCAGTCAGTGGGTACATTACGGGATTTTCTATTCTTAAGAAAACAATCAATCTATTACAGGGAGGCAAACGACCTAAACTGTAGTTTTCTATACACACCCTTTATGACAGTGCTGGAGATTATACACAGCGAGGGTTCTCGGGGACAAATGGAGTCCACTGCCTCAAGTGTTCCAGCCAGACTCAGACATCTTAGTGCTATTCATCAGTAACTGTGCAGGTCCCTGCTTTGGTTCTTCCATGGTTATTTTAATATTCAAGGAAGCACCCAAGTATAAATTAATCTTTCTAAAGTAAGTGGTATGGGGCTAGCCACATTTGAGAATGGTAATTTTCAGTTTTTCAGACTCGTTGTAGACTCCTGAGATGTGTCAAAAAACACAAAGGTTGACTCATGCAACAGCAGCTCAACTCTGCTCAGATGTCCTTCTACCCAGAGCACAACCAATGAGCCGTCAGTCTGGCTGCAAACAGATTTGGAGAGCATTGTGGGGTTGGCTGGAAGGACTCAAACCATAAGACATTATCAATGCAGGGTTGCCATTTTAAGCAGCACTAAGGCTCGCTGTGTGATGAGTGAAGGGAGCTTCTCCACTGGGAATGATGATGGCAGACAAAAGGTCCTTGTAGGTAGAGACAGCAAGATGGCGAGCCATGGTCTGATGGCCCTGGGGCCTCTTTACGGCCTGCCTAACTCTCTCATGTTTGACTTCTGGAAGACTTCTCAGATCGGCTTGAGAGCTGACAGTAGTTATAGAATAGTAAAGACTCTTCAATGTTGTCAGAGATTTAAGGCGGTCCACGGCTCACATGCCTTATTTCAATTTCTGTGAGATTCTGCAGCTGCTTACACACAAGAAAAATGAGATAGTAGAAGGAAATGGATAACATTTGCTCATTAAGAACAAGTGAAAAATGACCAAGAGAAATAGACAGTGACCAGAACAAAATATGTGACTGGCTAATATAAAGACTTTCAATTTTTCAAACATACTAGTGAACAGGGAAATGGAACCTTTCATAATTTTTAATTGTGAAAAATGAACATACATGAGTTTATATGTATATGTCCATAAGGAATCTACTATTATAAAACTTTGTAGTGGAAATATCTGGAATAATTTTTACATATTAGGAAAATTTTATATACTTTAATTTTTGAAGTATAGAAATTTTGTATATTTTATGACATAATGATCTTTCAAATATTTTAATTTATATTTTACTATCAAGATTGAAGAATGTTTAATTGTTTAGGTTTTTTAAGTCTAGTACTATGGCCCTGTTCTTTAATGCAAAAGGAATTTTATGCCCATATAAGTTTTTCCAAAATTACAAACATAACTCTTATCTTTGATACTAAATAAATTCAAATCAGTTTAATTCAGCCTTGCTTTCTGTGGAGCTGTTATGAAAACAAAATGGTAAAGTTCAGCTGGAAATGGAGTGAACTTCTCTAAACATGCATTTGCTGGTGGCATGTTTTCTCTTAAATGTTAACAACCGTATATGTGAAACACAAAGAATTTACATTTTCTGAGGGTCACTCAGCCATCTTTGGCACAAGCAATAAGGCAACAGAAGGCCGTGCATTCCATATGAATCTCTCCACTGCATGACCAGCAATGTTTTACATGATGCTGAGCACCTCTGCAGCTACGAGAATGTGAACCCCAGCCTGGGTACGAGCATGTTTATCATATTAGAAAGACAGAGGCAATGTAATCAGAGCCAAGAATAATACCAAGTTGACATTTTCTTTGCAACAATTTTATAGTTTTGCTTGCTGTACTCTGAGGGGGCTTCTTCCATTGCTTCCATGTTGCTTGCTGATTGGGGGGCAAAGGTCCATGCACAAGTGAAATTTAAAAATATATGTATGTGTAAGCAACAAATGAGAATGTGTTAGACAAATAGATTTTAGCATCATAGTGCTTGCTTCAAACAGCTTGGAGGTATGGCCAGTTTAACTTGGACTTTGAAGAAAATTTATTGGAATTTCTTTTTCCTATTCATAGGCCCTTAAGGATGATGATGCTGAAACCGGACTGACTGATGGAGAAGAAAAGGAAGAACCCAAGGAAGAGGAAAAACTGGGAAAGCTCCAATACTCACTGGATTATGATTTCCAGAATAACCAGGTCTGAGGGGAAAATGTCTAATTCCATTACATTTTCTGAAATTACTGAGTAGCAATTGAAGCAAGATACTCTTCTTAAAACATTTCATTGCTGTGAGGGGAAAAAAATGCAATTATCAAAGCTATTGATGAAATCATTTCTAAGTACAGTCAGTCCCCTAGCTGCTAATTTAACTTCTGGTAATTAGAATGCACAGTATTCAGCCGATTACATCTACTCCTGGCACTGACAGGGGGCAGACAGAATACAAATTAACTCCAAGCCATCGGTCTGCTGCTGAGAGCTCCCTGCCAGCTCCATCCCAACAGGTCCCTCAGTGTGAATAGGAACAACCTTCCCTGAACTGTACAGACTTGGATCCCAAACAACATCAGGGGCATTTGGTTCAAGCTGCCATCCAAGCCTACATTTTGAGAAATAAATTTGGTAAGAAACAAAAGAATTAAACACTGGGCAATGCTCTTTGGCTCTTAAAGGCATATACCTTATATGTAACATCATGATGCTCGGTGAAAGTCTCTCAAGTGATTAGACAGCAATTCTGTCAGTGCAGGACGATCAGCAGCTTGATTATCAGAGCCCAAGAAAGCTGCCCAGAAATGACAAGACTAAAGACTGAAAAAAAAAAAAGCATCCCTACTTCTATTTCTCAAAAAGTGATGGCGTGCATTGAGATCAGTGAGAACAGCAGCCACTTTTATTGAGTAACTATTATCCAGGCAGCTTCCAGTGTAGAAAATGCCTTCAAAAAACCCTTCTGGGTAAGAGCCATAATGTTAATAACTATCTATCCCTTTGCTTTCTGAGTTTCTAAAGAATAAGAATAACCTGAGTTTAGAATGTAGCCCTTGATCTACTAGGGAGTTCAGAGATCTCCCACTCATTTTGCATCCCTTTTCCTGATGGTACCTCAGTATGGTTACTGGAATGCAGCCTATGCTAGTGGTACCCTGTTTGATGAGCAATGAGTGGTCAGTGAATCAAACATTAACCATCGGCTTTGATGGCTGATGTCCAACGTCAGAGTTGGAAGCAGTTGCAGCCATTCTATATTTTATTTGGGAACTGATAGTTTGGGTCTTTGAAGCTTCTGAGTAGCCCCGTTGAAGGATGTGTGGGTTAAAAATGCTTTTATTTGATCAGCTTTATTATAGCCCTGGCTAGTTATTTCATGATATATTCTAGATACCTGCATATTGGGTTTACATATGGTAAGTATGTATTTATATAGGATTATAGGGAGACCACTAACATCTTATAATTAATTAAATATATTTCAAGTCATTTCTACTACTTCTGCAAAAAATGTAAGCATTAGGATTTAGTTGGATGCAAAGTAACTTATTATTTGCATAATCCAGGAAAGGTAAAGGTTAGCTTACATTACATTACCCTCCTTTTTATCCATTCATATTTCCCAGTAGAAATCTAGTAGCATCTCATACTGATCAGGAATAATTTTGAAGCTTCGAAATATTTTTTTGTATATATGTGTACCACATTATGTACAGTGTGGCTCTGGAGATCACAAGAGGGTGTTGGATCCCCTTAGAGTTATATACACGTGGTTGTAAGCTGCTGTGTGGGTGCTGGGAATCGAAGCTCAGTCCTCTGGGAATACTGCAAGCACCATGTCTTCAATCCAACAGTACTCTGAAGAAGAGAATTGACTCTGTCTTACCCAAAAATAATGTGTATATCTACTACTCTGTTTTCATCAAACATTTAGTCCAAAATATGCAGTCTGTTATGATGGTTTAAAGGTTTTACTGATAAATGCCATGCATCGATTTTAATTACAAATGTCCCTTGCTAGTCTTCATCATCACATGATTCCTGTGAGTTAGGGAAGGTGAAAATCTGAGGAAACTTGTAGCTAAGACTATAGTCAAATATGAATATTTGTTTACCAAAACCAAAAAAAAAAAAATCTTAAAATCCCTGAATTAAGAAGCTTGGGCTGGAGAGATGGCTCAGTGGTTAAGAGCATCGAGTGCTCTTCCAGAGGTCCTGAGTTCAATTGCCAGCAACCACATGGTGGCTCACAACCATCTGTAATGAGATCTGGTGCCCTCTTCTGCCCTGCAGGGACACATGCAGGCAGAATACTGTATCCATAAATAAATCTAAAAAATAAAAAAAAAAAAGCGCTTTTGTGGTGGGAAAATGGAGTATGTCTCTCTTAAACAGAAGTGAAAGGGATGTTAGAGGAAATCACTCCATCCTCTAGTGACAAGAGACCCAAGTCTCTAAACTACAATAATCTCACTTTACCAAGTTTCAGTTATATTTGTAGTGTTGTTCAAAAGAAAATCATTTGCAAAAAAATGAGAATGAGGAAATAGAATATTACTTATAACAAACAGAGAGACTGTGAGCTTTCCTACTCATGTGCTTCCATTAGCTACTCTTAGGCCGTGTCTCTGTTGGTGTACCTGCCTTCCAGCACTCATTGATCTGGCAGAAAGACAATGCCACAAACTTGGCAATGACACCTTAAACCAGAAACAGCATGCTCCTCCTTCAGGGTAGGATCCAAGTTAGATCCAAGTGAGCCAAGCGGCCAAATGCACTGAGAATGCACTGGGTCACTTTACAGAAAATGGGTGCAGTTTTTGTAGGGAAATGCATTACTTATCCACTTCATTGGCTAAAAACTCAGACTCACATGTTCAGGTCCTATAGTGAAAACCTGTGGTGTGTCCACATTTACTGAAGAATCTTGTAATTATAGGATATCACATTTTTTCTTTTGTAAACATATTAACAAGATAGAATCTGGGTACTAGAGAGACTGAGGCAGGTGGTTTGCCACAACTATGTGGACAGCCTGAGCCATAGAATAAGATTTTTATCTAAAAAAAAACCCTAATATAATAATGCCACATTATTTTAATATTTCCAGTGAAAGTGAGAATTTTATTGGTAAAAACATACAGTGCAGAAAAAATTACTGTATTAGGAAAAATGAAAAGCAATTATTTAACATGGTATTCAAAATCTGTAAGTCTCCCCCTTTTGAGAAAACTTAAATGGTATATTTTATTCCCATCCTACATTTAAATGCAAACTTTCTTAGATAATTAGAAATTAAGGTTTTAAAAAATGCAGATATCACACAAGAATAGGTGAAATGGGATAGAAACATGAAGCTCTCATTTTTTATTTCAAAATATTAGTCAGTGACTAAGAAATTTCCATCTAGCTGCTCTGAGACTTCAGAAAAGAATAAAAAATTCTGTGCTTTGCGATTACAGACCAGTGGTTGTTTAATGACTTCTTTCCACTTATAAAGCATGATCTGAAAAGAAAAACCAAGCATAAGAGTTTTTAGCAACTGGGAAGTTATTTGATTGCAACCCTTCTGCAAATATGAATTCCGTATTTAACTGTAATCAGCAACCTTTTAAAAGCCTCTTTTGTACTTAAAACGAGGCTTCCTAGAGCCTGCATCTGTCATAATTCAGTGTCTGAAGTCTACCAAGCTCACTGCATTGGCCCTCTCTATTCAGATTCTTGAAAATAGAAGTTGACTAAAAGCAAAGGGAACCAGGGGACATCACAGTGTGAATAAATCAGTCTTCCTCCAAATGGTCATCCTTTGTGTTGCTCATTCACTGTTACTCATTTCAGCTGTTGGTCGGGATCATCCAAGCTGCTGAACTTCCTGCCCTGGACATGGGGGGAACATCTGACCCGTACGTCAAAGTGTTCTTGCTCCCTGACAAAAAGAAGAAATTTGAGACAAAAGTTCACCGAAAAACCCTCAACCCTGTCTTCAATGAACAATTTACTTTCAAGGTAAATTTTTGGATAGATTTATGTACAGCTTTTCCTTCATTGTTTAGATGAAATACTAGTTTCATCCTGACCAGCACAGAAGCATATGCATGGACAACTCACTCTAGGATTCACCACAGTTGTGTCTGAAATATTTTACAATTTAATTTTCAGTCTAAGAGTCTGCATTGTAGGTTTGGGCTATATATTTTCAGAATAGAATCTTTCAATATCAGAGTCACACCTAAGAAAGCAAGGTCTACTCAGGTAGACCTCAATGGATTTTGACACTGCACCCCATTGCCTCCAAAAATAAAGGCCAAGCTCTTATTTTCCAGAGTTTCCAAGGCTGTGAAAAAGGGGCCAAGCCTGTAAGGACTATAGAAGTCAGACTGAAGGAAGCTGTTCTCTTGTGCTTAACATGCTTGCTATCATGGGGAGGTTTGAACAATCTAAAATTCTTCCTCCTAGCAATAAAAAGGTTATGGGCTTCTCTAACAGCATTCCTTTGCTCTAGGCTCTTCTCTGGTGCTCTTCATCATGTTGAGACACATCAGTTGACAAACAATAACCAAGAGACATTCTGACCCTATGACAACTCATCAAAATGACATGCCATGCAAGCCACAAGGCACCTTATAATTCTTCACTTGAAGTCATTCATACAAACAGTGCCTTATGTGGAATCATTTTAAAATATTTTCCTTAGAACAATACACTTCTAGAAAATGCAATTTCTGTGAATATGCCAGCAGAGGCTGATTCAAATTACCCTGTCCACCAGCCAGGCTTAGCAATAACACATGCCTTGTGTTGGCAAACATTCCAGTGGGAAATAAAACGGGGGCATGAGTCACTTCTTCAAATCTAGTTTGCAATTTCATGAAAGAACAGTCTTTCTCTTCTTTGAAGTTTTTGAGTTTTAAATCCTTTAGTTGTTCTTTGCCTAGACCATTAAAAGAGCATTACTAAGACTCTGAATAATCCTGACTTTTAAAAAAGTCATTATTGGTCCTATACCGAATAAGTTAAATATAAATCACTTAAAATCATGTAAAGGGTAGTCAATAGCATTTTATCTGGCCATCTTTTTAGGTAAGCAATTTCTAAATGGATCTTAATAGATTTTGAAATAATAGTGTAGTACTTCCTCTATTATTTGCATATCATTTCTTTGAAGCATATTGGTAAAATTCTATAAACATTTATAATTTCCATATTATTTGATTTCAGGAAGGTAGATCAGGCCATATCATTGAATATATATATAATTTTCAAAGTACAGTTATTTGGAGGACATTGAAGAAATAACATTTTAAACTGTATCTTAAAATGCCAGGCAGCCATGCAATGTAAGAATTAGAAGCATAACTGACTTTATAGATTGGCTTTCAAGCATCGCTAAATGTACTTAAAATTAACAACATGCCCAAACATAAATTCATCTTCTTTCCTCTAAAATAAAATTCCACTGGAAGGGGGTAATAATAATAAATGATTTCTCAGTGCCTCCAGTGGGCCAGATGTATAAATATTCCCACTCATTCTCAAGATGCCTCCACTGAGTGCAGACTTCTTTGCTGTGGTTTGATAACTAAAGAAGCTGAGTTAGGTCATTTGCCCCAGCTCTTCCTGACCCAAAACACAGACAATACATGGACTACTTCAAATATTCAAGAAATACAATTTGAATTTTTAAGAGTTTCTATACTCCCTCTCCAAAATTCTATTGAAATTCAGATCTTTCAAGTTTATTTTAGATTCTTCCTAAAGTAGAAAAGAACATTATACTTAATTTTTATTCATAGGATTTTAGAAAATAACCTGATTTTGACTATAATTAATAAATGACAAAACATTCTTTAGAAAGCCCAAGCTTCTTGTACATAAGTGGTCAAGTAGTCTTTCATCCCATCCTCTTCTTAATACTAGTTAATTAAAAAATGTTCCAGTTAATTGAGAAATGTATTCTGGGACGTAAGACAACATTTATGCTGATAAAATAGTACATGTATAAAGTTGATCAAATATCTAGTACAAGCCTAAACAGCCTCTCAATTAAACATTTCTACCCACTTACTGGAGTGTAGCTTACATGGACTGCACAGCTTTTCCTGAATATTAAAAATGTCACTAATAAACTTCCCAAATCATAACATCTGTCCCAAATGTATTTGAACAGCTGGAGAATTCATTTGTTCTTGGCCTTTTGCTTTTATTCATGCTAACGAGTATCACACTTACAAATGAACTTCAAGATCCATATTATAATGAATCTCTGATATTCAAAACATCAATTTTCTAGTCAGCTCATGTCAATCACTAAATTATTTTAGAAAGTATGTGAGGCACTTCGTGAATTTCATTTAGATCTTTTTAGACTACTAGCCTAGCTTTGGAAAAGTCATCCTTCATTTAATTATGGTCCAAATTAGTGAGTGGTTCTCAACCTTCCTAACGTTGCAACCTTTTAATATAGTTAGTAATGTAGTTAGTTTCTCATGTTGTAGTGATCCCCAACCATAAAATTATTTTTGTTGCTACTTCATAACTGTAATTTTGCTACTGTTAAGAATCACAATGTAAATATCTGTTTTCTGATATTCTTAGGTGACCCCTATGGAAGGGCCATTCAACCCCCAAAGGGTCACAACCCACAGGTTGAGAATCACTAGTCAAGACAATTTGAAAAAGTGGTATCCATTAAACTGGTATCCAAATGACTTGGAACTTTTTGAAACAATAACAACAATATTATTTTGCAAGCGGTTGTTTTATATAGTCAAATGCAATTGAGATTCTTATTCTTTCATTGATCATGAAGTATTTATAGCATAACTAATAGGAAGATCCATTGGTAATTATATCAACTGCTTCTAAAACACCGTGGAATAAAATGATAAATAGTTAGAGTAGTTTTCATTTTCTTTCAAGTATCTCAAGTTCAAGCAGTTGGCTGAAAGATTCAATAGAGGAAGAAACCTGTTCTCTTTCTCCAATATACATATTATCAGCTGTATACAAATAGCAGGTCTCAAGCAGTTTGTGACCACATGTCTTTCCCTCTTCTCCTTTCATGCAGGTGCCATACTCAGAATTAGGTGGCAAAACTCTGGTCATGGCAGTGTATGATTTTGATCGCTTCTCCAAGCATGACATCATTGGAGAGTTCAAAGTTCCTATGAACACTGTGGATTTTGGCCATGTGACCGAGGAATGGCGTGATCTCCAGAGCGCTGAGAAGGAAGAGGTAGGGAGATCATTAGTATTTCTAACATGATAAGTTGTATTCATTCGCCTATTGCTGTTCAAAGTCTAAACCATAGAGAGATGATCATCCTGGAGGGGGACATGGGCCTTAAGACACTGACAGCTACCAAAGCAGAGAAAAGGGATTGTATGAGCCTGCTGCAGTATGTTCAGGACCTCTGGGTGGAATTTAAAAGGCAATAGAGAGATAAATGCACTGGGAATATAAGCAACCCCTTCTTTAATAGGACAGTGAGTGATCATTTTGTATTGTCTGCATGGTTTTTAGAACTATTACAGTGAAGTGAAAGGATACTTTTTCCATAATTATGTATGCATGTTGAAGTTTGTTGTTTCTCATGCAGATAACAAGGTATAATGGGTTAAAAAAAAACTAACACACAAAAGCTGATATTAAGTCCGTTTTTTTTTAAATGACTCACATCTTCATAGTACTGTTCACATTGTTTTCTTCCTAGTTTTAATACCTTTGCCCAGTATTTTTCTGTCATTTAAAAAAAAAGTTCAATATCCATAGTGCACTTACACTCCATGGTAACCAATCTGTTTGATTGTGCTATGCCTGCCCGCTTGGGTGTTTTTCTGTGTGAATGTCTCAGCAGGCTAATATTAGAAAAACAAACAGCCCCTTAGCTTCTCCCAGTTCTAGACAACTCCTTTCACAGTTAGGGTACTGGCAGATAATCTCCCAGGGACCCACAAACAGCCTGGGGCATCCAGGATCTCTAACATTTGGTACTGTGTAGTAGTCACTGTGGGCTACATAGACCAGAGAGTGAGACTCAGCCTCGTTCATTACCACGAGGATCCTCCTCAGGCTCCAACTACTAACTCTATACCCTTAATGCAATAGGAAAAGCTTTATCATGGTATGTTGAGATTAGGTTTTGTTTAAGCTTGAAAGTTGCTAATTTGTTGTATAAAAGGAAGCAAATGATTTAAGCTCTGCTTTGTGGAAATTATGTTCATCAAACAGGGCATTTTTTAATATTGAGATCAGAGTTTGCCCTGCTGTGAGATTATTCACCAGTCCAAGAAAAATCCTGAATTTTCAACTTTCATGATTTTTATACATAACTCTTCCTGAAGAGTGAGCTAATATTGATGTCAACTCAAGCACACATGTGATGAGAAAGCCAACTATTCAGTAATCATGTTTCTAAACAACAAAGTAGTGAATTATTTCATGAGTTTTTGTATTTCATTTGAAAGTAACATGCTAACTGGTATTCAGTAATTAACTAGCTTTTGTTTGGCTAATTGGTTGAATATAACCCATTTATACCTGGCAAGGGCCACTTGTCCAGGGTTCATGGGCCTCACCACTTACCAGATTCATGATGTAGGATTCTACAATCACACCCAGTGAGTTTTTCTGCCTGCATTTAGGAAAATTTCCTGGTAGTCTGTACTCCCTCTTCCAAAAATTTCTTGAGTAAATGTAGATTTTAAGACTTAACACTAAACTAGTACGTTCGATCTAGGTAGGCAAAGACTTTCTCTCCCCCTGTACCTCCTTATTCCCTCTACCGTTCTCATCTCCCATAACTTCTTTAAGACATTTGTCACCCAAATCATGGAGAACAACTCATTCTGAAAATAGTAATTACCAGGTTCCTGGAAATGTGCTCCTCTACTGTTAGTGAAAACAACAGGCGCATGTAACAGTCTTCTCTGGCCTCTTTTTCTACCTCCTACCTGTCCTGGATATGGATATCCCCAACTAAACTGGTTTCTGGAGAAAGACCTAGCTTTCAAAATTCTTCATCATTTCAATTCTAGCTAATCTCTTTATTAGCCCTGGCACCTAGAGCACTTAAGTCATTTAAGCACTTTCAAATCCATTGTGTTATTCTCAAAGGTGGCATCACATTATCTATACTCTATCTCCTTTATAAATAAGATAGTTAGAATATAAAACTCCTCACATAGAGACTGGTAACTCTTCAGTAGAGGAGTGAATGGTTGCCTATTCTTTTTCATGCCCCGTCTTTATTTCCCTGTTCTCATCTTTTGCCTCCATCTGTATCACCTCAGCTCTCTGGCTGAAAACTACTGGATGTTTTTAATGATAAACGATAAACCATTGTAATTTAGTCTTGAATCACATTCCTCTTTGGTCTTCACTCAGGAAGAGTAACTTTGGTTCAGTGGAGAGGCCATTTTCTCTATTGTGAAATAGAAAACTTCCTAACATAGATATCATTAAGCACATCTTGGCATGACTAGATGCAGGTAGATACTTTCTCATAGGAAAAGAAATAAGACCCAGTTACATTTTATATCTCAAGAGTTCCTTGTTCTCTGTGGTATGTGCTGTGCCTTTTTCTGTTAAAAATAATTGTGTGAATAAGCTGAAGTCTCAGACTAACTTCAGTTCTCAAGACTTCAGAGAACTATTTTCCTATTTTCCACTTGAGCTATTGTGTTCATGATCTTCATTTCATCTATCAGTGTTAAATGTCACTTTAATGCCATAATGAGTGGAAAGATTGAAAGGAACAACTATAAAACTAAAAAAAAAAAAAAAAAAAAAAAAAAAAAAATATGCACAGGAGGCTCTTCAACCAGAGACTTGAATAGAAGCAGGTTAGACCAGGCCCACAGAGTTCTATGCCTGAAGTGTTCATAGAATGAGATAAGAGTGTCTTACCAGGAAGTTGCCAACCATTGAGTCATAAGACAATGAAGTATGAAGAACTTGCATAAGCGAAAGGATGGCATGCTGTTTTAGTGATCGATTAATGTGTAAGCAACTTAGAAAGGGATGGGCAATGTGTGAAAGCTTTGGCTGGAACATACTACAGCACAGGTTCAGACAGGAGGAGATGCGAGCTATGGCGCTCTCTAGACTCCGACTGTTAGAGACCATTGCTGGTGAAGTTTCCATCTAGTCCACAGTATTCCTCAAATGAACACCATCCAAGCTGCCCACTGGTTTTGGTTCCCTGCCATTTTTTGTTTGTTTTGTGTAATATGACTGACTAACCATCATACTTCCAGAATAATCTACTCGTATAGTATTTTTCCTACATTACTCCAAATACTACAGTCAACAACTATGACTGCATTTTTGTTTTTATAAATTGCCTACTTTAAAATTTGCCTCATTCCTGCATCCAGTTTCAAAGACATCAATGCATTTTCATCCTTTACATTTTTGTTTCTTATTTTTCTTCTCGTCTCTAATGGTAGAAGAAACACACAGCAGTAGAAAACACCTGAGTCTTGTTTCTTCATTTGCACATTTGCTCTGATGGGCTGCAAGCTCTCAGGCCTGGTGCTGTTTTCTCTCTGGTAGGAAGTAAGACTATCACCTCTCTTTGTGTGAATTCATTAGAGTGCTTTTTAAATGAGGCTCCATAATCCAGTGCAAATGGGAAAAAATTGATTGCTGAATTAAAACAAGTTGGGACATAATTTAATTAGTACCCAGGCAGAAGGGAAGAGAAACTACTTTAGGTCCTTAATGGAAAATCAATTTTGCAAGAAAATTTCACATTTTTAAGCCTAATTAGAAAAACATTTACTTCACAGAAAAGCATTTTGAGAATACATATTCAATCAAATGGCAGATTCTGGCTTCCAGTGGTCAATTACTTGGTAGTTCTTTGAAATGAGTTAAAGTCATTCCTTACAGCATCTTTATGGCCAAAGATCATGAAACATTTGATGTTGTTTCTAAGCACATTTAGAAATTAGATGGCAAGTCAAGCCCTCATGGCCATTCCCCCAACACATACCAGCAAACAAGTACTGTGATTGGAAACAGTTTTAGTGATATGTCAACAGTAGTAGTACCCTTGCTTGTCACTCACAGACCATCACCTTTAGGAAATGCACTGAAAACATTCAGTTAAATGCACAGCCTTTCAAGAACACATAGATAATATGCCTCCAGACTGGTCTCTGCTTGAAACATGAAACTTTACCCAGAGTAATATGAGAATATGTTTTAGGGAGAGTTCAAATAATATGACCCATATCCAAATTCACCATGCCTAGAAAGTTTGCTGTTAAACAAATCTATGGTATAATAGATATCACTTAGCAACATAGAGGTATTTTATAGTATATTAGGCCATGATACACTTCAGGATTTTTAGTATCTATGTGTCCATTCCTTGAGATTTGGAATTTATTTATTTCACTTTACCCTACAGAAGCATAGACACGTTGGTGTTTTATGGTGTGTCTTTGACAAAAATTTCAATCACTAATTCTATTTTAATGCATAATAAATACTGTCAGCTTTCTAAAGTGGTTAATAAAATATCATAGAAAAAAAGCAAACAACTTGAAATATTTGTTGAAGTATACATAGTATGGAAATTTTAGACAGATACATTCCAAATCTCACATAATGGATCCTTTAAACAAAAGTTTAATAATTGAAGATTCTGCATAAAGGAAATGTAAATTGGACTCATTAAAGCAAGGATTAACCTTGAGGAAAGGCTCTGGGTATTATCAAAATGCCATCTGACTAGCATCCATTGCCCCCACTCTGATTGTTAGCTTCTCCTATACTGGTCTGATCATACAAAACTCACCAAAGACATCTGATATCTTTCTCTGGCCTTTGAATGTACAGGCATCTGCATGCTCACATGTGCACACACACACACACACACACACACACACAGAGTTCTCATAACATTGTGTAAGAAAACTAGTGACCACAGGAAGTTTCAGTGTCTCGTCCAAGTCCACACAGCAATGCTATACTAGAAGTGCTATTTATATACAGCTCTGAACTCCACATGCTAGTTCCCTATAGCCTTTTAAAAAATGGTCTCTTTTGATATTCGTAGCCTTAAAGTATAGCTATAAATTACATTTTAATTCAAAATATCCACTTTGGCTCACTTTTTGAAACCTGTAACAAGTCAGTTTTAACAGCTTGCAGTGGATTAGGATGGATGTGGTGATGTGGAATATAGGAATGTCTGCGTATATTGATAGGCTTGCCCTTTTAGATATTATAATGTGTTGTAAATATTTACAAGATAGCAAAATCTCATTAACTGAAGCATTCTTATTATTTCACAAAGGTATTCTTTCATACATTATCAGAATGATTCCATCCAAAATACAAAAATCTTAAAATTCAATATTACTCATTAACATAAATATATCGTTTTTGTACATGAATGTGAATAAATACAAGGAAAACAGGATTTTTACTTTCCATGAAAAATACCATATAAACACATTTCTTTTATTCATCTAAAACACATATTGAATATCTGTTAAATGAGCATGTAAAGAAATAAAATATATAAAACAGAGAATGTTAATGCGTATGGAAAATGGTTGATCATAGTAGTAAATTTTCCTAATGTAAAGTAATAAAGAAACTGTACAAAGAGCCAGTAGGATTTATGAACAAATGCTACATTCAGATTAGAAATGGGAAATAAGGAAGCTCCATAGAGAAGAGCTTAGAAAACTTGGCTAGTACTTAAAGCTGAACAGGGGTAAGAGAGCCAGGTCAGTGGGTAATAGCATTTGTTGCCTAGCCTGATGATCTGAGTTCAAGTCCTAGGACCTACTTGGTGGGAAGGAGAGTACCAACATTTTTTTTTTTTTTTTGGTTTGTTTTTTTGGTTTTTTTGAGACCAGTCTCACTATGTTGCCCTGGCTGTCCTGTAACTATCTATATAGACCAGGCTGGCCTCAAACTCACTGAGATCTTCTGCCTCTGCCTCCCAGGTGCTGGGATTAAAGGCATGCGCTACCAAACCCAACCTGTTTGAGAGTCACCTTCTGAAGGCTATTCTCTGATCTCCACATAGACACTGTGGAACACATGCACACTGGCATGTGCATGTATAACCACACACAAACACAATAAATATAATAGTCCTTAACTGAGTAGATTTTGAATAAACAGAAACCAAGGACAATTTCCAAGTAAAAGAGATCAGCAGGAGCAGGCCCAATTAAGAGTGAAAACTTGAATTGGTATCTTGGGGAGTAAGATTGAAGTAAATGACTTAATGACAGTCTGTCCCTTAAACATTGAACTGATAAATTTATACTAAGGACAGTAAGCTCTTAGAACTAAGACTAGACATCAAACATGAAGCCACTCAGCCCGTACACACTTCGCCAAACATCTGCTTCTTAGGTCTCATCTTACATATTTTCTGAGCACCCCCATGGGGTGACTCTTTGTGTCGCCATTTAATATCTAGAATAGCGCAGTTTATTCTGTGCTGCCCAGAAAATAAACAGCCTAGCAATGATTTAGAGCCAGGTCTGTCAGACTCTAAAATCCACTTTGCCTTAGCTCTGCTGCATTACCACTGTGCTGGCTGACCTCAGAGAGTACAAATTTATGTGTGCCTGTGCCCGCTTTTCCTGCAAAACATACAATAAGCTTAAGCATTAGTTATCAGTAAATTGGCTGAGCAACTTAAAAAAATAATAAGAATCTCCTTTCATAAGCATGCATCTAACCGAACTATCCAGGTGACCACACTTGCAGCAAACTTTCGGGTTACAGCCCCCATCTCTGAAGCTCTTTCTCAACATACAGAACATTATTCTGCCTGTCCTGCTCAACAGTGGCTTGTCTGTCTTTGTGGTCCATTGAATTGGCCTTGTAGAATCCAACAGTGATAATGAGTTGATGAGGGAACTGGGCAAAAGAATTTGAGGTACTTGGAAAGCAATCAGGTGGGTGTTCTTTTGAAGCCCGTATTCTTGATTCTGACCAAAATATTCCGAACATTAGCAGTGTTCCCTGGTCTCTCAATTGGCTTATTGTGGGGCAAATTCTCACTGAATTTCATGAATTTCTCATCAATTTTGATACATGTTGTGCCAAGGAAATCAAATTTTTGTAAAAATAGAAATGAGTGTAGGTGTTAGGGTTTTTTTTTTTTCTTTTTATCCAAAGAATAAAAGAAGTGAGAGTTTTTAGTTGAATTTTAAGTAAAATGGGGCAGAGTGGTGGGAAGCATAGGTTAGCAGAGCAGAAACTGAGTAGTGGGAGCCAAAGGAGAACCAAACCAAAAATGAAGGAACCAGGGAGAAAATGGATACACTAAAGCACCCTGGCTGTGTCTGATTCCTTAGGTTTGGGGTTCTTTTGTCTTTGTTTGAGTGGAAAGCAAGACAAGAGGGTGTCTTGTTCTGTCTTTCACATATTTGAATCTTTCAAAATGTAATCTTTTCCGATGAGCTCATCATGTGTTTTGGCACAATTTTTGTTATTACCCTGTTTGTGGATCTTCAGATTAAACGTTTTTCCCTTCTGTCTTCCTCCTACCTACCTTGGGGCAGGCCAAATGTTTGTATTGTGAAATCGTTCATCCATTCCAGTCTGTTACTCGACAACTAGAGGAAATGTCAGCAGTTACCTTGTACTAGCTGTGCTGGGGAGGCTGGAGGAAGACTCGCTGACCAGTCAGGCCTTATGTAATTAGGGGAGACAGGAGAACACACAGACACACCCCCGCCTGGGAACAGGAGCTTTAAAATACTGCTAAGTAATTTGGTACTTTGGTTTTGTCAACGTAAAATTATTATGCCTCCTTTGATAGGACGACCATTGTGTTCATTTCTAGGAACATGGTAAATGAACTGGCCCTACTCCACCTAGGCAGTTAATGAATCAACAGTGAGACAGAACCATGGGGTCGATTAAAACGCTAGACTCAGCTATGCAAATCTAACCATGACTCCACTTCCTCCCAGGGAGTATTTTCTCTTATTATTTGGGTAAATATTACTATTCTCTATGAAGAAGCTACATTCTAAAAGAGATATATAATGCTCTTCCAACAATATTTGACACCAGGTAAACAATAAATAATAGTGATTTGGGGTACTGCAAATGCCCCCTCAGAGCTCATTTTCTTGCCAGCTAATAAAGGCAAGGCTGTGACTCCTTATGTGTTTCCTTTGTGAAGACACTGTAGGGGTTCAGGAAACACTGTAGATGCTGTCACAAGAGGGTAGTGTGCCTGGATTTCAGGAGCAGGAGTCTTGGGGGAGTCTGGATATTACCCACGAAAGGCCCAACCCAGGAGAAGCCCCAGCAGGTACACATGGAAGATGGTACAGTGTAACCAGTTGCAAGCTTCACTAAACAGATATTTTCTTTTTTAACCCAGGTAGTAACCCGTGCTGAGGAAATGGCACAGAAATTAGGAATGTTGTCTGTTGCTAGCAGAAGGGACGTGGCACTTCAGAAAACAATCTTACATTCCCTCAGAGGGATAAATAGAGTCGCTATATGGCCGAGCATACTCCTAGGTGTATACCTGCGAAAAATGAGGAAGTGTGTGTGTGTGTGTGTGTGTGTGTGTGTGTGTGTGTGTGTCACTGTCATACGAAAATATTCATAACAGCATTTTCACAATACACCAAAGCAGAAACAACCTAAATGTTCATAAGCCAGTGAGTTAATAAAGAGCCACATGATGGAATATTATTCAACCACAGAGACATGAAGCACTGAGACATAGTATCACCAGTGAACCACAATAGGCAAAAGGACAGACATACAGACATACACATGTCTGGGGGAAGGAAGAGCTCAGAATGGAGATGGAGAATGCAGCTAATGAGTATGGATTTCTTGCTGGAGTGATGAAAATATTCTAAAATAGGTAATGGTAGTTACATAACCTTATAGATATATTAAACTGTGTGGATTAAATGTAAATTTTATGATACATAAATTATATCTTAATAAGGCTATTAAAATCCTCAGCTACTGATTCTCCACCCATGAAGCAGGAGGCAGTTCATCTGTAACTCCGTTTGAGAGAGCTCTGGCTGCAGATGCCACTCTAGAATTAGATATTAAAAGAGAGATTTCTTCAAATATTCTAGTATCGCTTAAGACTAGGGCACTTGTTTCCAAGCCCATGTTCTTGTCTCCCAAAACTCTTAGCATTAGATCAGCACTAAGATTTTTCTTTTATAGACTCCAAACCCTAAAACCAGCTGGTAACGCCTCAGGACTCAGATACAGCCATTTTCCACAAGCCTACCTCCCTTTAGGTAAGAATTGCAGAAATAAATTCTCTAATGCAAAAGCATTGTTCTAAATATCAGCACTCATCCACTTTGCTACCCATCTTCATGTGTTGGATGATCAAAGATCCCCAGTTGCTCTTTTCTGGACTTTTTTATGGCCTCAAGAATGTGTAAAATGCAGGCAATATACACTAAAGACTACTGCTGTTATTTTGCTAAAGGGACATATCATCCAAATGCCTTCTAAACAATATCCTTACACCTAGGGCAACTCTCGTCCCTCATCAGAGAAGCTGCTTATTCAAGTGGCCACAAGTTCATATAGACACTCACAACGAGCCAAAGTACAGAGAAGTGACTGCCAAGTGTTCACATCTGAATGGGACGTGTATATCACCCCTTCCCTGTGAGTCTTAGGAACATTGCAAAGTTGGGGGGAGCACAAAGAAAGTAAGAGACGGAGGTCAGAGGGGACTATCCTCTGAACATGATGGGGTCATTGCGCTCATAAACTCAGTGATGGCTACCTACACAAGGTCAAGACAGTCAACATTCTAGTGTGGAGGGGGAGCCTCATGAGGACCCTACCCTAGCTTAGATCTATTGGTGAGTTGATGGCTGCTGGAAAGAGGGTCCGTTTTCTTCAAGGATGTGGCTCTTGGTTAGTTGACCATTCCCTAGTGGCTAGCCCTACACCTAGGTGCATGCTCACAGCACTGGTCAGACCAATTCATACAGGTACGGTATAATGAAGAAAGAAGAGAATATGAAATTGGGAAGGAAACAAGATTGGGGCGGGGCTTTGGGGAGAGAATTTGAAGCGGGTAAAGTGGTGGGTAGATATGATCAATACATTGTATACAATTTTCAAAAGGTAGATGAAATCACTTTAAAGTTACAGACAATGAAATGCACAGGGTTAAGTTCATTGAGGCCTGGAAATTGGAAGCACAGTGTAGCCACTACTCTAGTTTAAGATACACAATATTTCTTAGCCCCAAAGTATCCTCCATGCTTCTCTCCAATCAATCCCCAGGACACACCCCCAAAGAAAACCTCTTCTAATTTTTATCACCATCAATTATATAATATTGTGTACGAATCTCAAAATGTTATCATTTTCCTATTGGTGGACTTCTGTGTTGTTTCCATGTAGGGTTATTACTTATTACTGGGGAAGAGGAGCTGTTTTAGTGTACTGGACAACTTTCCATAGGCATCTTTTCAATCTCCTGTAATTTCTGGTTCGTGGGAGGGTGTATATATATGTGTGTGTGTATATATATATACACACACACATATATATACACACACATATATATACATATATATGATACATATATCAAACTTTTTTTAAACCTGAGATGACTGGGTCATAGGTAACAGTATGTATATATGAACATACTACAAAATTCATTGCATAGGGTTTACTCATATTTCTTCTCTTTTTTACTTACCTCCCAATTAGTACCCAATACCACCCCCATCCCTGACTTCGGCAGCACCTATCTATCCTGGATCACTCACTCATCACCTCACACTTTGCATCGTCTGACACACAGAGGTACACAATGCTCCAGCATGAAGAGATGCCTCTTCTATACACATAAAAATTAATCTGCACATCACAGTATGTAGCTCTTAGGCAGAAATATGTCATACATCAAATGAGTGTGCACCACCAGTTCCAGACTGTTCAAACTTCTGAACCTCATTTCCTCATTGAAAAATGCAAAATGGATTATGTACACGTCTTTGAAATGTTCAAGTTATTTTTTTTTCAACACATAGCTGACTAATATGAAATAAATGCCTAAAATAAAAAAACAGGTACATGGAATAGCTTTTTTTTTTCTTATGGGTAAAAACAGCCCATAATTTTCAGAACCACTTAGAGGTACGTGGAATATTTTTGCTCTCACCGTGGGGCCAGTGGCAATCTCAGTATTTTTGCCATCCCTTTTCACTCTTTCCAGATTGCATTTCGCTGGAGGTGAAATAGCGCTAAGCTTTCCCATATAGCCGACGAGAATTCTTATACCACAGCTTCATCCAAAACAGCTTCTGGCCCTTCCAGTCTTCTTGCCTATCTTATCTCCCTCCACACACACACCTCTCCTTATCTTCTCTGTTTTCCTCTCCCTCCTCTCTCCCTTCCCGCTCACCCTCTCAGTTTAAATGCCTCCCAATCACTAATACTACGCAATCATTTTCCTCCTACTGCCAAGTCCCCAAACTCTGTAAACTCGGTGTGCACAACAAAGTATTCCCTGGGACCTCTTGCTCTGCTGCTTTGGGAGCTCTCGGGCTCCTCATACACAGCAGAGCCTGGGGCAGTAGGGAAACCAGCCCAGCAAGCCCACCCTGAGCCAGATCACCTATTGACCACCCTCAGATGCTTCCTTCTAGGGCAGTGCTCCTATGATGAGACCCCTCTCTCAGCATCCTTCCTCAAAGCCCTTTCTGCATCCGAATTGCACTCTTCATGTGGAATACAGAGCGTGTTTGGGAACCAATGTGGCGGCCTGGTTCAAACTAATCCATAGAGATGAATGTTTGTGAGTGAAATGGAAGAACCCAACTATAATTCTAGCCACAGCCAGAAAGGAAAATTCAAACCTACCCCTGGTCAAGCTTTTTCACATGTTAAGCTGCATACAGTATAGACTATGGGTGATGCTACTGATCACCAGGTTAATCATCTGTTCTTTAGTTTGTTGTATTATTTCTATAAATGAATCAATAGTCTCACAAAGTGTTTGCTGAAATTTCTACTTTCTGCCTTGTTTAAAAATAGGATGGGGAGTATGTTTCAGTTTAACACTGAATCAGTACAGTGTTAAAAAGTCTTGTTTAATTATATCTCAGTCTCAAAAATAAAAACAAAGATTAGAATACTAAAACTGGGGAAGATTTTGGAGTTTCATGGGTTTTTTCAAATCTGTTTTTAGATCCCCAGTGTCACGAACAGGGAGTCTATAGAAAGCAGCCTTTGAAAGGTCTGCCTTTGCTTCTCTTACAACCTGTGCAGGGGAGAGACACGGCTCTCTTTAAGGTCACTGATGTTCCAAGCAGCCCCACACTGATGCTTTGTGCACACTGAAAATGATGCAGGCTGTGAAACCCAAGTGTCTCAGTAGCATTGCCTGATCCTGGTTTGATATAATGGAGCCATTTGGGTTCTTCCTGGTAAACAGTGCTTCAGATGCTCTGTTATCTGAAAAGGCAGGTACAGTGCTTAACATAGTTTACCAGGGCTATAGAGTCACCTCTTCAGAGTGTTTGGGGCCAGCACTGTACCAGTGTTGTGTTCCGTCATTCACTCTTGATACAGATACGATGGCCTAGGCATCATGATTGTGTCTACCTTAATGACGAGAGAAGCTGGAAGGCAAAGATGAATTCCCTGTGGCCAAGCAGATGCTAGAGGGGGGCCTTCCATCAGACTGTGTCAGAAGACTAGTTAGTATACCATGAATTTGCTTCTTCCTGCAAAAGAAGTCACAGGGCCATTGCTCTGGCGATGTCTTGTTTTTCCACACATACACAATCTGCACACAGCAAGTAGTGTATTTTCCTCATTCTCATTCTCCCACCTCCAAGGTCACTACCATAAGGTGCACAAGAGGATCTGCAACAGCTTGTGTCTGCACTACTTCAAAGCCACGGGTCTCTAAGCCACCCTTCCCCAGCATAGACACAAGCGACAGACACCAGACAGGGATGGGGTGCCTGTCCTCCCAGTGTTCCCTGTCCCTGTAGTCTACTACACAGCATGTCCCTGGAAGGAGAACAGCTTGTATCTCTTTAGTCACACTCCCTTATGCCAGGTATGGTGACCTGCAGAGTACGGAACATCCCACCCGATAATTAGACTTCCAGAACCAAGGATTAATGTCACATTTCCCAAATACAGTTTAAGGAGATACCTGAACATGGTACAAGCTCCTTTGAAAACAGATTATCATTCAAGGAGGATTTCATTTTTTATAGTACTCTGCCTTAACTGTAGCTTCTGAATGAAGAATTAAGGCTTCCCTATCTTTTTTTTTTTTTTTCACTTTGGTTTTCTTTCAAGACAGGGTATCACTATGTAGTAAGTTCCAGGTCTGCCATAGCTACATAGACCAGGCTAACATCAAGCTCACAGGAATCTATGTGCCTCTGCTTCCCAAGTGCTGGGATTGAAGGTGTCTTATCCACTGTTCTGTTGCTGTGAAGAGACACCATGACCAAGGCAACTCTTATAAAGGAAAACATTTAATTGGAGCTGGCTTACAGTATCAGAGGTTTAATCCATTAGCATCATGGTAGACAGCATGGCAGCATGCAGGCAGGCACTGGATCAGTAACTGAGAGTTACATCCTGATCCACAGGCAGAGAGAGAGAGAGAAGGGAAGGGGGGAGGGATGGGTGGAGGGAGGGGGAGAGAGAGAGAGAGAGAGAGAGAGAGAGAGAGAGAGAGAGAGAGAGAGAGAGACTGGCCTGGCATGGGCTTTTGAAACCTCCAAGCCCACCCCCAGTGACACACTTCCTCCAACAAAGCCACACCTACTCCAACAAGCCACACTTCTTAATCCTTCTAACCCTTTCAAGCAGTTCCACTCCCTGATGATAAGTGCTCAAATATATGCACCTGCAGGGAACATTCTTAACACAACCACCACAAAGTACATGTACACGGTGCCTGACTAAATGAAAGAAAATAAATTCATACATTTTATTGTAGTCTTTCCCTTACTCCAACTCTTCCCAGATCTTTCCCACCTCCTTACCCACCCAACTTCCTCTCAAATAAATAAATAAAAATAAAAGAAAACAAAAACTGAAAATTTAAACAAACCAATAATACAAAAAATGCAATACTGAGATAAAAAGCCCACCAGGAGGAGGAGGAGGAAGAGAAAAGGCCATTTTATGTTGGCCATCCACTCCCAAGCATAGAGCCTGCCCAGGAGTGTGGATGACACACCCAGTGTCACTCAGTTAGAGGAAAGTTATTTCCCTCCCCCAGCAGGTATCAACTGCAAATAGCTTCTTGGTTACTGGTAGGATTTTCTCCAGGTTGAACCTGTGCAGGTCTCTGAGCATGTTGCCACAGTCTCTGTGAGGTTGTATGTGTATCAGCCTTGTTGTGTCTGAAAGATACTATAAAAACTCAATGTTTTGTATGCTTGGAGTTCTGGGCCTTTGCTTCACAGTGCAATGAGAGCTATCTGTTAGCATTATCCAGCAGAGCTAAGATATTGAGCTCTGCAGACTTGTTCTATTTTTGTCATTATGAAAATAATAATTTTTACAGATCAATAAAGCTGGCAGAAATGAGTAGCTCCAGTAGAAATGACTGCAATTTGAAACATGGTATTGACCATTCTCTTAGATTTCTGTTTTAAAACTTACCTTTTATGAGAAGACCAAGGCCAGCCGGGGAGGGATAGAAAAAGCCTGCACTACACATCTTACAAAGCCATGTGATAATCAGATGTGTACCATCAGTCCCCAATTTTTCCTTTCTTCAAATGAAAACTAGTCAATTTTTTTGAAGACTGTATTGTAACACTCCTGCATTAGAGATTTTCATGTGATCTTTACAGAAACTATTTTGACCAATCTCACATAAAGCTCAGCTACATTTGTGAACACTTCTTGCCAGGTCTGAATTTTAACAGTAATGAAGTAATTTAATGAAGTGACTTTCATTAAGGGAAGAGTCATCATCATTTCTAGTTAAAACTTGAAGGCCTTGTTGTTAAAACCAGGTACCTCCATCAGTAGGCTCTCTAGGGTGACTTCTAGAGACCTTGGTTCTCACCACAACAACATACCCTGTGCCCAGATTCTTCGATTGGCTGCCTGTGTTCCCTCTTCAGTACTTTCCTAATTTTGTTGTTGTATTTGTTGATCAATCCCTTTTGCCAGGAACATAATAAGTTTGACTTAAATCTGAAATAATTAAATACATTAGCTTGATGAAACCTCACTGTGCTATAGATATTCAATTTATAAATGAGGAAACTCGGACTCACAGAAATGAACAAACTTGTCTGAAATCACATAGCCTACAAAGAATGGTCAGAAACTAGGTGTTTGCTTTATTCCAGAACCTACATTTACTGTTATTTATCTAAAAAATTATTTGTATCAGGAACTTCATTAAATCCCTACTTTTGGTCTTTCAGGAATACTTTGAGAAAAGTATTAAAACACTGCTGGTTAACTTTTGGAGGAAATGAAGCTTTTAAATATGGTAACAGGGCTGGGGACAAGTGCTTACACTATACATGAAGAAGTGAGCTCCAATCCCCAGTACCCATATAAAAAGCCATGTGTGGTGGTGCACATCTGTACCTGCAGCGTTGGAGGATGAGATAGGCAGATCTCTGGACCTCTATCTGACTTGATCAGCTAGGTCTCTGCCTCAAAAATTAAAGGGATTTCTTTTCCTGAAGAAGCAATAAAATTTTGTCTCTTTATCATTTGATGTAATAGAGGGAAATGAAATTTGTTTTTCCAAATGACTTCTGTCCCTGTATAGCACAATCAACCAAGGAAGAAATAAGGATGGGACATAGCTGAATAACAAGGCTTATTTAGGTGAGAACCGCTCTGTAGGGCTTCTGGTTTGAGTCTGAAGTCAGTATTTATCAGAATGTGTTGTATAAGTCACCAAGGAATAAATTCATGGAAAAAGCCAGTCCTTCGTTACAAGGATCCAAGCCTCTTTCAGATCCTCTTGTTCAGCACGTAACGAATTCAGTGCCCTGGGCTAGAACTTAAGTCACGGGGAGCAGAAACAGGTTCATCATGTGTAATCTCCACAGGCAGATAATGCCTGATACACTGTGTGATGTCCTCTAAGTGGAGCCCAGAGCCACTTGCCCAGCTAGCCATTAGTTAGAGTGCCAGGGTGAAAAAAGGGAAGTGGAGGCTGAGAGCGGACCAGGGAGAGCTTAAGATTGTTTCAATGCCCTGATGGGGATGGCCCGCCGCCTCCGCTGTACTCAGCACATGCTTCTGTGCCTTGTTCCTTAAGAAATGCTTCAGCACGTCTCATTGCCAGAGAAAAATCATGTGCTCTTGCTTTCAGAACTGAGGGCTGAAATGGTTCTTCCTAAATGCAAGTTCTGATATCCCTAGACAAAGATTTTATACACGCTAAGCTAAAATCTCCCAAGGAGCTCAATTTAAGATAGAAGTTATTCAAACATACTCGGAGTCTGTGGAAATTGAGGACTCATCTGGACCCACATAGAAACTGCTGGTGGCATCATTTTCTAGGCCTGTGCTTTGGAACTTCCTATTTAAAACTCAAGATTTTAAAAACAAGGAAGAAATAAAATAAAACCCAGATTAAAGCTTGCGTTTGTTTGGACTCTTTCATGTTCTATATATTTCAACCTTTCTGAGTCTGTGTTTATGAGCAAACTGTAGGTCGGTGTGAAAGTGCCAAGTCCCACTTTTGCAGCATCTTTGAACATCCATCAGTGAATCTGTAATACTGCCTCACTTTTGCACACTTCCATGTGTGCTAGAAGCCATGGAGACCTGGCTGTCTGATTCAAACTGTCTTTTCGCTCCAGCCTTGTAGCTTCTAGTGGATTCGGACTCTTAAAATAGATGAACCAGAATCTCCTGAAATGAGAGATCTCAGTGGTGACTGCATTCATTAGGGGGTTCAGATGGCCACTTAAGTTGATAAGGAACGACTTTCCGAAGACCCCATAGTCCGAGGAGACAGAAGGACATGCAAGTGTGGGGAGAGCCAATTAAACCCGAGAAGACCTCTCTGGAAGTGTTAAATGTTAAAGCAGATGTCTCAGAGAGCCTACCACTTTGGAAGATTTTTTTAAAATAAGAGTTGGGGCACACATTTGCAGACCTGCTTCAAGGTAAAGGAACAGACACGGTAATCTCCCGTGGGATGATTCATCAAAAAAGTGTTTAAAAAGCAAAGCCCTTGGAGGAAAGGAGCTATCTCATCAATCTAAGTCAAGGCTTTGGCGCACCTTCTCCCGATCCTGCCTCCTAATCTCCCCCTGCATTTTCAGAAGACCCATCACATACTCTCTCCAATTACCTTGACAAACAATGATAACAGGCACTGAGCTTTTCGCTTCTTTTAAAGTAATCCATTTGTTGACAGTGAAAAATCAAGGACAGAGATTCCTGGAGCTATGCATGGCAGTGACAGATTTGGGGAGTGAGTCTAGCTAGCAGAGTGGGTTTTCGTAAATCGGCCTCCGGCTATCTCACTTGGGCAAGCTCCCACAGGCAGCAGCCCTCAGTGAACATAATAAAGACTAAAGTCACATCATCTTGACTTTCCTACCAGGGAACGAACACACACACACAAACACACACAAAAAAAAATCAGTCCAGAATGTCAAATTTCACATTGTAATGAATTCCGGTAAACAAAATTCTAAACAAAACACAGCCTCTGCTGTCATAGTTACATTACTGTAAGTCCTCATGTCCATGCACCAATTTACAGTTATCCGCAATAAAGTGGGCTCTGTGTTCAACACTAACAAATTGTCTATAGAGGTAAAGTTACATTAGGTACATTAGGTAGACGTTAGATAGAGTTATATAGGAAAACCCATTCGTATGTTAAGTAGAAATGGCAAATATAAAATTGCATTTTTAAATCTACATGTAATTGCACTATAGTGGGATTTTAGAAGCATTTGTATACAGTATCTTTGGATGCTAAGACTATCTTCTTTGGGGTCTCATTTTAACATGTATATAAGGAAATGCATGCTCACATGGAGATGTACAACAAAGGACATAAGAAATCATTATTTTTTTTCAAATCCCAATCCAGTATATTCTGGTTTCCAAAGAGATTCATTTTAGGGGTCCTCACAGCAAGTCATCAGAAAGGGGGTGCTCACCTACCTGGTCCCAGAGCCCTGTCAGTCAGACACAGACACACACAGACACACACACACACACACACACACACACACACACACGCACACACGCACGCACGTGCACACACACACTGGGTCTCCACTTCAAATAATGACTGGCAATGAAAACTTCTGTGATGACATTTCCCATCAATGGAATGAATCAAAATAAGGAGCTATAATCCTTAGTGTCACAGAAAATATATTGTTTAAGGATATCAACAATTTTGATAAATATGATGTACTCACATTAATCAAAAATCCTTTCTTAAAACCTGGATTGTTCTAAGAATGTATATTTGTAATGCTAGCTGGGCTGTAAGAATTGACCAAATGTTGGCTCCCTTTTCCTGGTCACCACAGGAAGCTGCAATGCCTGGCACATTTGCCACGTTACAGCACCCACCCTGGGGAGAGCAGGGCGGTTGGGGAGCTGCCAAACTCTCCATTCATTTCTACGAGACTCTTGACCTGCTGCTGACAGCTAAGGAGATTTGCTTTCCCAGCAGGTCCAGCAGAAGCTCAGAGAATGTGACTTCTCACTACTTACTGTGTCACTCTCCAAATCACAGATTCCCAGTGTGACAAGTGTCCCTTCCTGGACTGGAAATGGCTGTCTTAAGGCTAAAAGGAAACTTATAATCTGCTTCTGGAAGAATATGGAACAAAAGACCATTGGACACTGAAGAAAATACTATCTCACACTAAATTTCATACAAACATACATAGAACTTATTTTTAAGCTCCCTGTGACTTTTAGATGTCCAAGTCAAGTCTCTTTTATAAATGCCAGTTTTGAATAATTTAGAAAATTTTGGAAAATCATTTCTAGAGCTAGGGAGATGGCTCAACTGATAAAGTATATGCTGCATAAACTGGAGGACCTGAGTTCAATTCCCAGCACCCAAGTAAAAGAGCCAGCCATGGTGGAATACACTAGTGGTTTCAGCCCCGGGGAAAAACAGGAATCTCACTGGCCAGCCATCCAGCTAGCCTAATCAGGGAGTTCCAAGTGCCAAGTCGAGACCTCTGCCAACAAACAAGGATCACTGCTGCAGAGCATCTGTACCCAAGGTTGACCATTAACTTCCATATACATATGCCCACACATTCACACACATCATTTCTGTGAAACCTAAAAGTTGCAGAAAACAGAGAAAGAGTAGCTTGATTCATGTAAGGCCTACATTTCCTAGTCCCATTCCCTTTAGATATATTTTGACTACAGAAAGAGTTCATAGAAAAAAAAACAGGAAAAGAGAGGTGTATTTGGAGTCAAGCAGACTAGTTCAAACTACCTAAACAAACTCTCTTCAAACTTGAAGACATCCAATGACCTCTGTGTGCATTAATTTCCTCATGAGTAATATGGAGAGTAAAACCTCTGGACAAGTTATAATTCAGAGGGAATGAGATCCCCTAGGTAAAAACACCGACATGAGTAGTGTACCATGGACCTCTTTGCCTTCTCCCTTCTAGTCTTTGATGCACTTTAACGATACATTGTGCTTCTTACCTTTCCTACTATCTCTTCAAATACAAAGACGTCCTCATGGAGAGAAGAAAAATTAAAGCTGAAAGCATGTGCCATAAAATGTTTTTAGAAGAGTAGACCCGCAAAATGGAATGGATTTTCCTGCCTTTCATAAGAGACAGCCCCTTTTAGCATAATTAAAATCAAACCAGCTAGTTTACTTCTTACACTATCTAGAGATCCAACACATCCTTTCCATCAATTTCCTCCCTTCTCAGTGTTAGAGTCGGCCATGTTCTCTGAGAGGTTTGTGACAAGCTAGAGTTAATAAGTTTTCCATGGTGTCAAAAGTAATAATGTTAGCACGCCGTTGTGAGTTAAATTAATTTTGTTTTGTGCAATGGCTTGCATAAACGTGAATGACATTTGAAAATGTGATCAGGCAGGGGCTGGAAAAAGCCAAATGGCAAGGCAGAATGAGACGTGGCCATCAGAGCAGAGAAGTCAGCTGCCACTGTTAATGCGCACATGTGGGGAGGTGCTATGTACTATTACTATGACAGCAAACTTAGGAAGGCTTTGTAGGAAATTTGCCCTTTAAAAACAAAAAAAAAAAAAAAAAAAAAAAAAAAAAAAAACCAATGTTGTTCTGAGAGAAGCAAGAGGTGTTTGACATCCTAACTCAATATTTGAAGATGAAAGACCATTATCTTACTAATCTCTATTCTTGGTGTCATTCAATACACAGACTTTTTTCCCCCTTTTACTCTGTTTGCAAGGGGGGACTGACTATTAATAGCTTTGTTGATGTTGCTGGTTTTAGTGTTCAAAATTATATTGTATGTGTGTGTGTGTGTGAGAAAGAAGGGGGCACACATGCACGTTTGTGTGGAGGTCAGAAGACATCTTGCAGAACTTGGTTCTCTCTTTCTATCACATGGGGTCCAGGAATCAGACTTAAGTCACCAGGAGTGGAGGTAAGTACCCTTACCCATTGGGCCATCTCTCCAGCCCAGAAATAATTCTTAATCTGAGAACTGAAAGTGGCGTTTTAAAGATCTAATGATTATATTAATTTCAGTTATATCAGATTGATCTCTCCTCTCTCTCTCTCTCTCTTTCACACACACACACACACACACACACACATATACATACACACACACACACACACACAAACACACACCCCACTCTCCCTTTTCATGGCATAGATATATATATGTTATTTGTAAATAGTTCAAAGATACATTGTTGTATCTTTTATTTATATAGATATATTTTTTCCTCACACTCAGAAGACTGGAGCAGAGAGGTCAAAGGTTAAGGCTAGCCTGGGTTACTTAACAAGACCACACGACAAAAACAGAAAAGATTTGGAATATAGCTCATTATGTGGTAAAGTGTTTGCCTAGCATACACAAGACCCTGGTTTCAAACCCCAGCATAGAGGGGGAAGAAAAGATACATGTTGAATTTAACATGCTCAAGACTATGAGTTCTATCCCCAGCCTTGGGGGGGGGGGGGGGGGGGTGTTGATCACAGAAAGAAAAAAGTCTTAGGACCAGAAGAACAAAAAAAGCTGTATATTTTGTCATTTTCCCTGTGAACTCTAAAATTTTGCCTGTTTTAGTTGGAAATCAAATTATAAAGATAAAAGGAAAATAAGAATTTTTTTTCCCCAGGGGATGGGGTTTCAAGACAGGGTTTCTCTGTGTAGCACTGGCTGTCCTGGAACTCCTTCTATAGGGCAGACTGGCCTCAAACTCATAGGGATCTGCCCGCCTCTGCCTTCCAAATGCTTGGATTAAAAGTGTGTACCACAACTGCCCGACTGGAAACAGGGGTTTCCTGTGAGGTGGTCACTACAGATCAGAAGTAGTCAGTGGTCTGAGAAGGTTTTGCCTCGTATTTATACTTATTTATACTGTAAATCTGATAGCTTGCTTTACACAACAACTCACAGGTATAATTCTCTATCCCCTTCACAAATCTGTAGCAAAATATTTTTCTCTCTTCAGAAGTACTGTGAATGTACCACCAAAGTTTTTAACGTGTATAAAGTTTGTCTGTTTTCATAAAATTAAAAGTACTGTATTCCAAGTTATAGCTTCTACTACTGAAGTGTTACCATTCTCATTGCACAAAGGAAGAGTGAAAGGGATTCCTCCAAACTCCCAAGTCACAGTCTCTATTCCAATTCTCTTCAGCCTGACTCCAAATCCTGTGATCCAGGTAACCTACAACCACCAAAGCCCATGCCCTCTTTCTTCCCAGCCACCATTCCATGATACTGTCACGGGCTCAGCGCCTTCCACATTTGACTATATGAAAAATGAAACATAGAAGCTAAGGAGGTGATTTCTCCAGAGAAGGTTTCAGTAATTCAAGGTTTCAACTCAGCAAACCTCCATCTGAAGCTCATGCCTTGCTGGGCATGATAGAAAGATCAGTCAGATACCTTATCTGTATCCCAAGAGCTTAGAGCCAGCAAAGGAGGCTTGATGCTGTGTGGAAATGGGAAGCTGGGGGGAAATGATCAAAATGTGAGTTGAAGTATGTTCGAAAAGATGGTAGACTTGAACATGTTGAGATAAGGACTTCCAAAGACAGGTTGAGCTCTGGGAACATTTAGAGGCTGGAAAGATGCACAGATCTGATTAGAACACAGGAGAGGTTCGGGTAAACCAGAGAAATAAGACAGGGCCCTCATGATGGGAAGTGGCGTGTTATCCTCATAGTGAGGAAGGAGCCGGTGGCCACACCAGTTATGTGTTTAAGACTAACCCTTTGGTAGTAAGGCTGTGTTAGAGGCTGGACTACCATGAAGAGGTTGTTGTAGGGTCTATTAAACTATATAGACATGGAGATAAAAATATCAGTTCTTGAAAAAGCTAAGTTATGGAATTTTCTTAGTGAGCAGATAGAAGGGTTGAGAATAGAGAACTGTTGAAAGTAATTTCAATCTTAATTTGGTTGGTAGGCAAATGTGCATATAAAGCAATAAATGAAATTATAGAAAGACATACAAATGTTAAAGGAAACATAAGTTCTATCTTGGTTGTTGATTAAAATAGTTCATTCCTTTTTAGGATCACATTAATAGTCCCTTTTCCCAGTTTAATTCAATGCCTTATATTAAGTACTTGCTAGTAGTCTTCTAAATAGTACTTACAACTCCAATCACTTGTGTTTCTGATAACACATTCCCAGTCAAATGACTGTCCTAAAATTGCTCAGAAATAAAGCCAAAGGCCAAATTCCTTCTTTGAAAAAGAAGCCTTATTGTTCCCTCTTGCATTTTAGGCAATAGAGGTATATTTTCACGTTTCCCTAGGGATTTTGTGATTTTTTTTTTCATTTCCACACATCCCATTGAGCAGCCATGTGTAATAACCTGCTGTAGCCAGGTTTCTGTTGATCCAAACTCAGGGCTGCTGAGAGTGCCCATGGGGTTCAAATGCAGGCTGTGGTTTATCAAGATGTAGAATTTAATGGGCTTCAACTCTGGAAGACCCACCTTGTGAGGGCCTGGATCATCCTTGTTGGAGAAAAAAAGCCTTTGAGAGGGTTTGTGCAAGGTGTGATACACATGTCCATGTAGGTACAACTCACGCCCCATTCCTTGGCTACTCATGTTCTCCCTTAAGTCCAAGAACAACCTAGTAAGAAGGGTGACTCAGGTTGCTAAGTCTATAAACACATGATAACAGTATCTGCTCACTAATTAAATCAGGGGAAATGCATCTTCTTTGTTTGAGGAGATGTACCAGGGACAGAGTGGAGAATGTAAAACAATGACCATTATTTTTTAACTTTGTGTCAGCTGCATATGGATAGAGATGGTATTGTACTCAAAATAATAATAATAATGAATTAGTGCACATGTTCTTTTACCGTATTCTAGGAATTGCTCTAAGTTCTTTCTGTATCTTTTCTCATCCCATCCTTACAACAACCAGTTGAAATCAACAGCTATTATCCCCGTCTTATATTGTAGTAAACTGAGTGAAAGGATAGAAAACCTCCCAAGGTCACTCAACATGTAAGGGGCAAACTAGGTTTCTAAATTTCTAATTTACGATTTGAATACCTCTGTCTCATTTATCTTTTCTATTGCAGAAAACTTTCCTTGCCTATTTTATCTTATTTGACCTTATTAAATCCCCATGAGGAGAGAGGAATAGATTTTTACCATCCCTTCTGATTCACGGCTGTGTAATACATCTCCTTTTCGTCAATCAATTTAGCTGAAGCAACCTCAGGAGTGGAAAGGAAAATTGGGAGCTGCTTGTTTGGACATGCTCCGCTCCTCTGAGAAACATTTTTACCTGAACATCTACAGATGTCCATGGAAGACCTTGAGATGCTCATTTAGGAATTTTAGCTGCTGCATCCTGTTCACTTAGGAAGAGATGAAAGCAGTTACAAATTGCTTAACAGCTGATGTATAATATTCAGGATGCAGAATCGGACTGTGAACAGTTACACCAGGGAGATCCTGGTATGGGATTTTTTTTTTTCAGTTCAGTGCTTTGTGCTAACAGAAGTCTTTCTGCCTTATAGTGAGTGCTAGGTATTATTAGATATGATCCGGAACAAAGGGAAATTAAACATTCAGAAATGTTTACTACCGAGAAGAAAAAGCATGGACTTTGATGCTGTGTAGACCTGTGCTCTGAGTTCTAATAGCTGTATTATCTTAGTCCATTATTTCCCAAGACCAAGCTTTGATCTATCCATTCACAGAGATCATGATGCCTGTGATGGTAATACAGAAATTGTTCCATAAGGGGATCGCTTGTTACTACCAATGGCCAACATTTCCGGAGCACTTAGTGTGTGCCAGGTTCTGTTGTGTGGTTTCACGTGTCACTTTGGTGTGACTGTTAGTTAGCATTCTCGTTTCACTAGTAAGGATGACAAGGCTAAGAATCTTCTCAGATCTCACACCTAGCAAGTGATAAGAAGACTCTATCAGCAGGCTGACCTCTCCATAAGCATGGTACTGACTGTGATTTGTGTGCACCCAGCTCTCTTTTAGAAGAGTATAGACTTCACCTCCAGTCTGTTTTCCTGCCTTAATGTATCTATCGGCCAAGGAAACTGTTTCCCCGGGGAGCTATGCAGCAGCTGCCCCAGTTTACTTCTGTACAGTTTCCTTTTGTTAACTTTTAAAACGTGGGGGGAAGGGGGGTTTGGAGATGAGAATGGGAACAACAATGTGCCTGTGTAGACCAGAGACCAACATCAGGGTGTCCGTTCTCTCCTTCCAACTTCACATGGGGCTCGAATGCATGTCTTGTCAAATGTACCCAGCAAGTGCCTTTACCCACTGGACCATTTCAGCAGTCCCTGTTGAATTATACACTTGAGGAGTATCAATAAGTTATTATGGAAACAATTTTTCAGGAAGCTTCCCTGTCTCTTCCACCCTCCCCTGTAAGCAAAACCTTTGGCTCCTTTCTCTACCATTAATTTACTCTGGATATGGGTAAAAATCCTTGTTTTCACTATCATACATTTTCTTTACTTTTTTTTTTGGTTAATTTCTCCCATAAACTTAAACCTACAGCATTCTTTTAGCCCTTAGCATCTCAAAAAAAAAAAAAAATGTTTCTCTGTATCTGTGATTCATCTCTGTTAACCGCATGTTATCAAATATTCAAGGACTCTAGCTGCCTAAAGCCTTTTCTCAGATAACACAACTGCACACGTGGTCTCCTTCAGCTTTGAATTCAGGATTTCAGGATATTCTATCCTGAATTTCTTATATTCTTTCTATTAGTTGAGAGATTTTTTTGAGACCATTTGAAATTATGCAGTAATTCAAAACTATATATTCTTTTCGGTCTCTTTAGTTGCCAAATTTTAAGTTGCATATTCAAGCAATGGAAATAAGGATTACTTCAAGCCCTTAATTTCATTCTTGTGAGCATGATGATGTATAACAGTTAATGCTTCTATGACCTACATTTCAATAAACGTCCGCAAACAGCACGAAGGTGCAGTGTTAGTCCACATGCATGGAGTGTGATGGGATTTAACAAGTGTAAAAAATACCATTGCTCACTATTCAGTGGGATGTTGCATAATAAAATCAGAGAATGAGTCATACATAAGAATAAAATCATGAGAAGATAATGATACCCATCTGATGAAACTGACCAGAAATTTATGAGTCCATTTTCTCATTTGCATAGCCTCACAACTTACTAACTTTCCTTCATTAAAATGTGATGCTAAAAGTTGACAACAGAATGCCATTACAAATAAAGAAGAAAGCTGCCGTGGCTTAAAATAAGTTGCAATTACATAACATATGCTGTTTTAAAAATGTCTTCTGGTAGTCGTTCCTCATAAAAATCTGTGCCGTGCTTTACATAACTAAAGCTCCCTACACTCCCAGCAGGGTCCCTCCAGCTGTCAGTCTGAACATGTGCAAAATGAAGCAAACGACATACCTAAGAGGAGAATGGCTTGCATTCAGATTTACATCATTCATATTTGGTTATCAACTCTGTTTTTGCTTTTGTGATTTCCTGACATCGCACGTTCATGCAAGGATCCATTGAAATTTTCCTAATGATGTTCTGATTTCCTTACCAATAAACACCAGTGAACTTTCCCCTAGGCAAACCAGATGGAAACAGAATCGTTTCTGCCAAATGAACAATTTGAGAAATCTTGAGTTCCGAATGTACTTAGAGATGATCATGACTTTCTTTGTAAGTCTGCTACAAGCTGTACATTTGAGGCCACATGGGAGGTACGCTAATGAGACACATAACCTTTAAGCAGGAATGAATGAGAACAAGAGATCACCACATTAAAGATAAAAGTCAAAAGCTGAAAATACCACGCAGATGAGGAGACCACTACGAACCATGGTTGGTTATGGTGTTCTCTCACCTATTGCCTTTAACCAGTTACCTCTCACTTAGATGTAGCTAAGGTTCCTTCACTAAGATGAAAGCATGCATCCAGATTCCCTATCTCTATGCCTACAATCATTGTCCCACACACTCCCATCTGTACCTGAAACCTGGATTGAATAGACTGTGCATGGGAATGATTGTGTTTCTATTGCCCACTGTCTGGCTATTGTTTTCGTAATGACACTACAAAACTCTCAGGTGAGGCAAGGCTGTGGCAGGAAAATGGGCTTTGCATCAAGAAGCCGCAAGCTGGGCTTGCGAGATGGCTTAGCGGTTAAGAGCACTTGTTTTATTCTTGCTGAGGACCCAGGCTTGATTCCCAGCACCCATCTAGTGGCTCACAACTGTCTGTAACTCCAGTTCCAGTGAATCTGCTGCCCTCTTCTGGCCTACTGAGAGGGCACTGCATGTACATGGTGGACAGACATACATGCAGATAAAATACATGTACATACTTGAAACAAATAAATGATAAGTATTTTCTTTAAACGAAGCCACAAGCCGCTCCCTTCAGAGGCCTTAGCCTCCTGCCTCATGCCATTAGAAGTTCTTGTTGTCCGTTCGTTTCATTTTGCTGGCTGTCTTTGGCACGCTGTCTTTCTCGTTCTGCAGGCAGGACTTTCCCTGCACCTGTGTGATCTGTACCTCCAGGTCTTTTGAAAGCTATTCCTTTTCATTCCGTGGTTTCACTCTCTCTTGTCTCCATGTCTCCGTTATGTCTTTGGCTGGAACGTCTCACCATAGAAAGCCTGTTATTTATGCCTCTCCCCCTCCTTTGCTTCCTTTGTATTTCTGAATGCCCTGCCTTGGCTCCTCTGTGTTCCCAGTTCTCTTTTCTTCCTCTGTGGACTTCGAACACAAGCCTCTTCATTCCTGGGTGATGTTATTTCCTCTACACTAACCACCTTCCTCAGGCAGTTTCAAGCTTTGGCTCTTAATTTATACCTGCTGCACCTCCAGTAATGATTTGGAAAGAAACCTAAATACCATCTAGCACTGTTCATATTTTCCTCCATAATACCCTTTAGCCCAAAGCACCCCTTTTAAGGAATACATACCTTCCTGTCCTGTTCAGCACCTCATGCTACCTTGCTGCATCTAAGATCTTCTCCAGGTCCTTTCTGCTCATGTGATCTGTGGTTGTACATGCCCATGTTTGGCTGTCTCATTAACAGCCGGGGCCTCTTTCTACTCCAGACAAGGGAACAGTATAGTACTTATGTGCATCTCAAAATAGTTTGTTTCATACTTAACTTTTGCTGCTCTTGGTAAATCTCACAATATCGTTGCTATTTGTCATTTCCAATGCAATTGCCCTACGTCCCACATCCCTTCCCCATTCCGTAGAGCACGGTCTTTCAGCTTTAGTGGGCTTGGAGAAATCCCTAAAGGCCCTCATGTTTTTCTTCCCACACAGACTACAGAATACCTTTCCTTCCACTGAGGTGCCTATCAGGCTCCATGTCCGTGGATGCAAACAGCTGCAGATGACTCTGTGTTCTCCCCAGGTGAACTAACCATTAGAACCCCACCATGCAGTCCCTAAGTGGGCAGCAGCTCTCAGCCATCAAGTGATTCCTCCCTGAGAACTCTTCAGTGGCTTCCCATGGCTTCGCTCCTGATTCCCAAGTTGCTGATTTCCCTTATCTCCTCTTCCTTCTGGCTGATTTTTGATGGAAGATTAAACAGAAAAGGCAAAGCACTTTTTCCTTAACTCTTTCTCAGACTCCTTTTCCATTTTTCAGTCCTTTATCTGGTTGTCTTTCCTGCCTTGTCCCCATCATTTTTCTACCTTCATGATTACAGGGTTCCTACGTGCCATGGCTGCCCCCCCTCACGCCCCCCCCCCTCTGCCACCAGAAGATCAGAAAGAAAAAGCTACATGCCTCCTCCCAGCTCCCTAAACCTGCCCTGCCATGGCTTCTCTCCCCATCCCAGCTTCAGTGTGGCTTCATTTGGTTACACCATGCCCTTTTATCTTACTCTTGTTTTCCTGCTCTATGGCCTCATGGTCTCTGTGGCTCACAGGTGAGCCTTCCACAGATCTCAAGACAGACAAAGCAAGGAGTGTCTGTTTTGATGGTGAGACAACCACTTGCTCAGTGTGTGTGCATGAGCTGGGTGTGCTGAACACTCACTCGCTGTCCTTATTCATCATTGCTCCCTGACAAGGATGGCAGGGGTTCTGTGCGTCAGTGGCATCTCAGCGTCACCTGGTCATCACCATTCCGCCTGCCATTTCCTCTTGGGTACCATCATCCCAGAATTGAAAAGCAGGAAGTGCCCTTTTGATAACAGCTCCTTAGCTTCTGTCGTTTGTTTTGTTTTGTTTTGCTTTTTCCATGAAGAGTCCCTTGCCCAGTACCAGCCCCTGAGCTCATGAGGATGAGCCCTTGATGCAGCAGCTGTGAAATAACAGAACTTGCAGACAAAGCCATGCTATTGGTTAGCACGATTAGTAAAGCTTTGTGTTACTCTGACAGTCAGCCTACCCATCAGTCATTCAGGTGCATGCCTTTGAACTGGAGATGACCCTCTCGGGGTCACAGTGGCATGCAATATCTTTTTTTTTTTTTTAATTGACTGATTTATTATGTATACAGTGTTCTGCTTGCATGCCAGAAGAGGGCACCAGATCTCATTATAGACAGTCATGAGCCACCATGTGGTTGCTGGAATTAAACTCAAGACCTTTGGAAGAGCAGCCAGTGCTCTTAACCTCTAAAGCCATCTCTCCAGCCCCACAATACCTTTTTCAAGGGTTATCGAGAATTGCTTTTCAAGAGTGTTCCTAGACCAATGGTCCACTTTCTGGCATGTTTTCTTAAAATACCTCCTTTATGGCCCTGTTGGTATCTGCATTGTTATTTACAAAGATGTCTTCTCCTATCGCAATGCTACTTGGGTCCATATTACATTCTAGTAAACTATAACATTAGTTTCTGTAATTCAGGTCCCTATTTGAGAGAGGCCCCTTTCCATCCCGTAGCGTAAAGAAAACAGAGTATTGAACGTTGAGTCTGATTCAGAAAGTCAGTTGACAGACAGAGAATGCTAAAGGGCAGAGCAACTTGGTAAGGTTTGTGTTGGGGCTCCTCACAGGTGGCACATTAGCTTCCTAACTCTGTTACATGAATTTCTACCCAGCCTATTAGTAGCAAAAAGCAACACTCCCAGGGAGTGATCATGCCTACCACCTTTCTGATTTTTGCCCACTTCCGCTCACTCAGATAAGTCGATGATTCAGAGAACAGTGAACTAAGTTCAATTCCGTGCCAGATGCCAATGTTACCCACTAGGGGGCAAAACAGTGTTGTTTTAAATGTCTTGTAGAGATCTCAACTTCTAGCTAAGAGGATGGAAAACTAAATTTGAGGAATCCCAGCACACTACAACATGGACGTTTTTTCTTTTAACTTTTAAAAATTTAGCTTGTTCTTGGCTTTATTGAGGTATAATTGAGAAAAATTAGATAAATATATTGCATGCAGTACCCAACAGGAAATTTTGAGATGTGAACATCATGATATAGTTAATTAAAGCCGATTAACAAACCTAACAGCTCATATTTTTTTTTTATCACTTTTTGTGCTAGGAACTGTTTGGATCAACTCTCAGCAAGTTTTCAAGTTTTTTTTGTTTTTTTTTGTTGTTTTTTTTTTTTTTTGGTTTTTGAAACAGGGTTTCTCTGTGTAGCTTTGCGCCTTTCCTGGAACTCACTTTGGAGAACAGGCTGGCCTCTAACTCACAGAGATCTGCCTGGCTCTGCCTCCCAAGTGCTGGGCCTGGCTCTCAGCAAGTTTTAAGGACATATTATGTTAACTGAATCACCATGCTGGAGAAGAGATCTCCAAAAGGATACATGTATAAGACATTGTGACCTTTGGCCAACCTCTCTTCATTCTGCATCTGCCATCCAGGTCCCCATAATCCTCTGAGTTTGACTCTTTTAGTGAGATCTTACATTTTCTTCCCATGCTGGACATAATTCACTTGATAGTATGTCCTCCGAGCTTATCTTTGTCCCAGCAAGGAGATTTTCCTCTTTTTTAAAGTTAAGTAATATTTCATTCTGTGCATAGATTATTAAATAGATGTTTACTATGTCTAAAAATACAAGTTTAACATATTTGTAGTATACTATGATATTTCAGTACATATATGCACAGTATCATATTTAAATAAGGTTAAAGATGTCTATTTCCCAAAATATTTATCATTCCTTTCTGGTGAAAGCATTCAAAACCTTTTCTTTAAGCTTTTGAAAAATAGGTATTATCATTATCTCTAGCTACCCTGCTGTACACTACCACACAAGACTGGCTTAATCCAATCTTACTATAGCTTAATATCCAGTGGTACAAGAAATCTGCAGTTGTATGGCTTGCTACCCTCTGCTCCCTGCCTCACGACTCATCTATTGATTATACACAGTAAATGCCCCTATTTTCTCTATCGTTACCCTTCCTCATACATGTTTCTTTATGGGCACATATAGCTCAGTTGGATCTTCAGCTGTATGCTTCCACACTCCAGCAAAGATAGGTTTCTTAAAGTCAAGGTCAACTTCGAATCAACATTTGTTTCTAACACTTAGCATAATGACACATATGCTGAGACTATAATAAGCATTTAGAAAACTGGATTAGTAACAGAGTAAGGTCATACTTTCCTCAATATCTACAACCCATAGATGATAAATGGATCACTGATCACACTTCTGAAAACAATGTTAAAATTCACTCAGTTACTTGCATTGTATCCGGATATTAGCCACATATTGAGTTTGAGGAGAATTAAGGTTACATAAAACCCTGTCTGAAAATAAAATTTTTATCCATAGTAGGCAACAGTCACAAATTCACAAAAAGACATTTAAACGCTGGTCAGCAAAGATACAATGTTTTTTTCTTGTTTACTAGGATATAAACATTCTAAGTTGGGAGGTCCAGCTCTATTAGCTCCACAGGAATCCTGGCATAGGCATCTTCTGCCATCTTCAGCATGTATCTTCCAAAGCCACCCAGAGGCCATTTTCACACACAAGAGAGATCATAGGTAGCAAAGTCTAGGGAACTGGTTCCATAAGCAATGCATGTCGCTCCATTCATACTCCAGTAGCCAGAACCCAAATCCCAAAATGACATCTGATTGTAAAGAAGTCACATGCTATACATGTAAGTGTCCAAGAAGAAGAGATTGGCTTTCAATGAACAGCTAGCCATCTGTTCCAGAACTGAGTACCACAGTGCCAGGTCCTATGCCTATAGATAAAAGGATATCCTATAGATGTCCCTATCAGTAGGATCCAATCTAATGATTACACAAATTGGCATGTGATTAGAAGCTAATTATATTTCAAAAGCATTCAAGAATGGCCTGATTGGATTGAATGGGCTAGTTAAATAAGTGAATTTTGAAATGATGTCTGCAAGATGAGCAAAATTTCTCCAACGGAACAAAAGAATGGCAAGAGAGTAGAATGTGCCAGCCAAAGCATCAGTTCATGTGAAGGCTGAGAGAACTCAGGGGACAGGCATATTTCAGGAGGTGAGCAAGGCTCTGCCCATGTTGTATGAGGAGTGTAAGATAAGAATGAGGCAGACACGGGAACTGGAACTTAAGGAGTAATATAACGTGGGCAGAAGTTGGGTCTTCATTCCAAGGGAGATGGGAGACTTACTTATGGGTTTTAAGTAAATGTAAACGGTGAACCTGTCAGCTATATCCCAGAAATATAGTTGAAGGCAATAATTGGGGGATGTTGGAATAAGTAGTGAGAGGGATAAGGATGGAGCGTTAACAAATCAAAAATGAGACTTCAAAAGAAGTTAACAGTTAATGAGATGCCCAGTTGTCTCACTGGACAGCTGGTTGACTGCTGGTACCATTTGGTGAAACAGAATGAACCAAGCTTAGTGATCACTGCTGAATTGATAATATCTGATCATAAACATAGAATTTTTTTTTTTACATTTGAGTCTGAGCTGTGTATTCTGTTCAATGGCAAGTAGACAGGTGGATAGATGAGTCTAGGGCCTGAGAAAAGATGGAAGCTTCAGATATAAATGTGGAAATCACCTCTGTATCATCTATCTCGGAAATGCCTATTAATAATAATCCTCCTAAATAATTAGGGAAAAAAGAAGGGCTTGAACTAAGTTCTGTGAAGGATGACAAAGAAGTGGACAAGGAGACAGAGAAACCAAGCAGGCATTGCATTTCAGACTCCACGAAAAGGGAAAAAAATCAGCAAATCCAGACAAGGGTTCATGGGTAATAAAACGTGGAGAATATTTATGATTCGGTTTTGTGGGTGGCATTTGAAAGCTTACTAACGGGCATTTTAATAAAAGGATGCAGGAAAAATCAATAGAACATGAATAAAGAGGGACAGCCTCCTTTTAATTCCTTTAATATAGTGGGCTGTAAAGGAAGGGAAACGTACGGGCTAGAGAAATGTGGTTGAAATGAGATGTGTTAATAATACCAAGCACACCTGTTTATGGGCTTCTAACTTCTTTATACACACTAACTAATAAATCTAACATATAATTGAGGCACAAAGGGGTAAGTGATTTGCCCAAGGCTTAGCAGCTCTTAAGCAGCAGACCTGCACATTAAACCTGAGTTGTCTACCTTCGGAATCTGAGCTGTTTCTCAATGACTGACATACCTCCTATGGCACACTTTAATTTTGAGTAGGACACTGCAAAGTGTATTTTCTCTTCTGATAGTAAGATATGTTCACATATGCCCAGTATATCTGTATTTAAATACAAATAATATGCAGATTATGATGCACCATTGTATTATGATATTTAAAACATTTCAATGAAATACAATAAACAGTGAAAGTATGAGATAAAAATTAATATGAAGATGAGTCTATTATTTTCCTCCCATTCACCATTGGGTCACTGATGACCTCCACAATGGAGACAATTACAGATTCTAGAGAACAGATCGTCTTTAACAGTGGTTCTCAACCTGTTGGTCCTGACCCCATTGGGATCACATACCAGATATCCTGCATATCAGATTTTTGCATTACAGTTCATAACAGTTGCAAAATACAATTATGAAGTAACAATGAAATCAATTTTACCATTGGGGATCACCACAACATGAGAAAGTTGAGAACCACTCACTGCTTTAAGAGGAAAAATGAACTGGATGCCATTTGGGTTTATGTTACTATCTGACAAAGTTCCCACCAACTTAGTGGCTTAAAATGTGTATTTGTTAGCTCACCATACAGTAGAGAGGACCACCACGCCATAATTATTAGTAGGTAAGGACAAACAATCAAATCATGGGAACACACCTTCCCCCAGCTAGATGACTCTGCAGACCCTGTCAGACACCAGAAAAGTGAGGCCAGATGGTTGAGGGTTCTTCCTTCAATGCCTTCTCAGTGAAACCACCCCTGATCTACCTGGGTGTTGTTTTAATGTTTAATATTTTAAATTAGCATACAAGGTATGAGCTATCATTATGTCCTTTTGGAACAAAGTATGTTTTGGTCAGTTACCCTTTCCTTTCTCCCCACTATTTTGAATGATACTCCTTAGCCCCAAAATGCTTTCTATGTACCCAAAGTACATGCCCCAACCAAGAATATTCCACTGTTTTGTTAATTGATTTTGTAAACTTTACTAACCCAATGGGCTCCAGGGACCAATACATATTCATTAAATAAGTGCATGGTGAGCTGATGCCCATAGCTGGCCACTGCCGCTTCCATGGCCCTTTGCTCAACTGTGCTGCTACTTACTTTTAATAGACACATTGACTTTCCATTTTTGCAATCTCTATTTTAATTTGTACCAGCTCTTAATTATTTCAGCTCTTTTTTATTTTTAATAGGACTGCCTCTATCTCTTACTCAAAACATACAAATATGAGGAAATTTTGGAAAATCTAATATATCACAAAGCATAGGTCCATTTCTCATTAAACCTCATGAGTTTTACACCATACAAAGGATAATACATTTTAAGCTATTAAATGGTTTAAGGGCTTTTTTTGTATCCCTATGCCTAAAATATCTACTTGAGGTCTATCTGGACTCTCTTCCTCCTGAACCTTTATCTCAGCATAGGTAAAGGCTCCTCCTGGACACTTACATATTACTGTCCTGTCTCCCCATACATGCTACCTCTGGTTATAAGAAAAGAAAAAAAAAAACTGTCTTAAAACTATGTGTGGCATAGCCTGGCAGTGGTGGCGCATGCCTTTAATCCCAGCACTCAGGAGGCAGAGCCAGGTGGATCTCTGTGAGTTTGAGGCCAGCCTGGGCTACAGAGTGAGATCCAGGATAGGCACGAAAACTACACAGAGAAACCCTGTCTTAGAAAGAAAGAAAGAAAAAAAAACTACTTGTGGAAAGCAAGCATCTTTGTTTGGAAAAGCACTGTGCATTCAAGATCACTTTGAGAAACTGATGATGAATATGTGTGGATTATGTGTAATTGTTATCAATAATTACAGTATCTTTTTCTCCTTACCTCTGTCACTAGATTCTAGAATGTTTCAAGGTCCCTTCCCACAGCATTTCTGCTATACCTGTGGTGTCATTACACTATATTGGGTAGCCACAGGGACTACACTACAGTTTAGAATTATATAGTAGAATTCAGTGAGTATTTTTTATAAAGGTGAATCAGTGAAATCATATGAAATAATTTTTATGCAATATCTTCACAAAAAACATTCAAGGGCATAAACTGTCTCAATCACCTAAGCAATGTAGCATATATTTGTACACTAGAGCAGATTTGGTCTTTCTAGCCTGGGTACATTTCATAACAGCATTCACACTGTGACCATCTGGTCCATTAGTTGTAAATACCGATTTGGCAGAATCTTCAGGGGTATGAACGTAGTTGTGGGAACATCAGGAACTTGAAAAATCCTACCACCCAAAGAACATACTACCTTTTACCTTAAACAGCCCATTATCCCATCCCAATTGCTTTCTTAGGAGAACATTTTATGCCAGGCATGGTGGCCCATGTCTTTAATCCCAGCACTAGGGAGACAGAAGCAAGTGGATCTCTGTGTGAGTTCAAGGCCAACCTGGTCTACACAGGGAGTGCCAGGAGAGAAGGACTACATAGAGACCCTGTCTCAAAAAAAAAAGAGTGAACATTTTAATTCTTTTACAGATGAAGAATATGCAAATAATCTGAATTTCTATTTTGAACAATTAGACCTCCATTTGTTTCTTACTTCTAAATAGACTCCTGACCTTGGGGCAGAGAAAATCTACTCATCAAAGTATCTGTTGCCAATTTAACACACAGAAAAAAATCATTTTGCAATTAATATAAATAGACTATGTCCTTTTAAAATGGCACGGCACCTTGTCATTTCAGGTACCTTTTATAAACTCATTCAAAGGCAAATTGTTCCCAGAAAATATGTGAACTTAGTCCATTTGCAAAGGCCATCAAAGTGAATTTACATTTTAAAAAAATGACTAGTGCTGTAGAAACCAAGAACATTTTTTGTTCGCAATCAGACCTTTTTGTCCATTGGAGATGACCTTTGTTTTACTACCTATAATGCTTTTCAAAAAGGAAAGCATTTCCAAAGTTGTCCATAGAATCATTAATTTGTGTCTTCTCTATTCAGTGGCTGCTTTAAAAAAAAATTAATGGAATTATCAAGCTGCTCAGAACAAAAGTACCTCCTGATTGTCAGCTCCATAGTTTAAAAGAGCAGGTTAATTTCTCTGAATCTCACAGTCGGAACTTTCTAACACTAACTGGCAGTTTCTACCTAGTGATCAAGGCAATTCACTAAAATAAATTATACATAAAGCTGAAACTCCTAATAGTAATGAGGCCCCTTCATGAGATAATCACACCAGCAAAGGCATTCATCTGTCAGCTGCTACTCAGCAGGGTCTTGAAAACATCGACAGAAGAACAGAAGAACAGTACCTTTGGAAGGATTTGGTTTCTAGCTTTAAGGCATGGTTAGCATGGTGGGGTCCGAGTACTAGGCACAAAGGAGAAGCTCCAAGTGAACCTGTCTGTTGACCAGTTGGTTAAACTGAAGACAGAGTTGATAGAACACCAACATCAGTGCTCTTTATAAAGTGGTATACGGATGAATTTCTCATTTTAATACATGCAGCCCATAATTCTTTAGAAGCCCCCTCATTGTGTTCCTGGAGCAAGGCACAGAATGGTAGGAGAAATTACAACCTCTGGTCTTCTAGAGTCTACAGGTAGCTGAACTTGCGTATGTGAAGAGGAAAAACTCAACTGCTGGACACCATCTGGCAGATCATTTTTAAAAAAAAGAAAGGATTAAACTTTCCAAACGTTAGCTTAGCTATTGATAGACAAGCTGCTTTAGAATTTGTAGAAACTGAAACTGGCCGGGCAGTGGTGGTGCACACCTTTAATCCCAGCACTCGGGAGGCAGAGCCAGGCAGATCTTTGTGAGTTCGAGGCCAGCCTAGTCTACAGAGCGAGATCCAGGAGATCCAGGACAGGCGCAAAGCTACACAGAGAAACCCTGTCTCAGGGGGAAAAAAAAGAAGGCATACGTTGAAAATCAGTTTGGAGATATAATTTTAAATGAGAGTGGGATACAAGGTAAATTATCAGTTAGATTATTAGTTACTGTCATTCCACATATAGTGTTAAATGATCTTGCTTCACTTTCTTATTGAAATCACCTACCTTCCTGTGACCTCTCGCTCTCAAGTGTCTACTTATAAAATGTTCATGTCCACAACCACTTCACAGGCTCTTAAGAAAATGCTAATCATTAATGTGTTACAAGAATCTAATATGGAGACTTCTGTGTTAGTTATTTTTCATTGCTGTGACAAAATACCCAAGAAAAATCAAGTTAAAGGTAGGAAAGCTCTACAGTTTCCTTGTTTTCGGTCCGTAGTGTGTAGGCCTGCATGAATGAGATAGCATGATGGACAGCAGGAGCACAAAGTACCAGGCCCCGCTTCCTAATCTCCATTCTCAATAATGCCAACAATGACTAAATCTATTGATTAGACCAGACACCTCATTTGGATCCACCACTGTGAGACCAAGTCTTTAATACATGAGTTTGGGTGGCGGGGGTTGAGGGCAACAACAGTAGTGTGGCAAATGTTTACAATCAAATAATTATATATGGAGTTCTCTGGGTATCCTTCTTACAACTTGACATATCAAACTAAGAGTTTGATCTAAAACTGTCCAAATAAAGCTCTCGGGTCCTTCCAGTGCCTGTGTGGGTGAAAGGCTAGAGTGAAACCTTCATAAGCTAGAATAACTTATTCAGAGGAGTGGTTTTCCTGACCACAGAAGTGAAGGAATAGACTTCATTAAAGGAAGGACATATTGGATTTCAACAACTCATGATTGTCTGAGCTCCTAAATCTAAGGTCAGGAGCTAACACACTGGATTACCGTGTACATGGAGGTAACAACCTTGTCTCACATGTGACTAGCAGAACACATATTCAAGTACTGACACCCAGTAAGTGCTGACACTCAGAAAATGTGTCATCAGGCACGCGTTTACTTCATCTTGACATCAGAAATTCCACAAGTTGGGGGAGGGAGCCATGACTGGCTTTAAAATAGCTGTTGATTTGGAAGTAATTAAAACTTTGGAAAGTCATTTCAGTTCATTCATGTAAAAATAATATTTAATTTGGCATACTGGTTATGATAATTTTATGAGCAAATGAAAAAATCTCCCATGTTAAAGCCTCTAAATTAATGAAATGCAGATCTGTAAAGAGTGTTAAAATAAGCCCTTTTCTTTCTCTGGATCTTAAAATACCAAAATTCACTCTTTGTTCTTTTACACACCATTTTTCATCCATCCCATAGGCTTAAAGTTGCAGTTAATCGCCCATATTTCTCCTTTATCCAAAATTGTGTGCTCTTTCTTGAAGCTAAATCTTACATAGAATTTTTTAAATTCTCTCTGTGTCTTAAGATTGAAGAATGAAATGACCCTGCAAGAAAAGTGAGATGACATTTCTTCCCTTCAAACAACTGGGAGCTCTGTGTGGTGGTGCATGCATGCCTACATCCCTCAGTACTTGACAGACAGATGAGCAGGGGGATCAGGAGTCCAAGGCCATCCTCAGACACAGTCATTTTGAAGCCACCCTGTGTTACATGAATCTCTGTGTCAAAACAGTTTTTAAGTAGATACATGAAGTTTGTTTGTTTTTTAAGTTACCTGCAATCTTGAAATTATGGGATGGAAGAGCAATAAGTATTGAAAGAAAAGAAGGGTATTTGTCAGATAAAACAGAAATATGGAACTGGATTTATTTTAGCACCCTAAGTTGCTCATAGAGTCCAATAATGAGTCATGTAGGGATATATGATCTAGGATAGTATAGTCATCTCTGGTATGCTTGGTACAGTGAGTTTACCAGCTCAGATGGTTATGAATAATATAACATGAATGCACATAGAGCCCTCCTCCTAAAGACCATTTCAAATAGTAACTTTGTCAATGTACACTTCTCTTCACTCACAAGTTTAAAGGAATTTGTCTATACTTTGTATCAATTTCTCTGATACTAATTCCAACCCTGTATTTTCAGAGACTATGAAAAATAATATATCCTACTAACTCCCCCAGTATGTCAGTTAACTGTCAGGGTGGTTAAGCATATGAAGTGACTCTGATACAAGTAACTCCGCTAGCCACAGGGAGTTATGCCCTCTGTGATCCAAAGCAGGGAGATTTCCAAAATGTTCTTGTATTTATGTGTTTGCAAAGGTGAGGTAAAGTGGTATCCATGCAAGGACCTTGCCGTTGGGAAAGGCCCAGACAAGTGGGAGAATTAAACCATCTGTACAGTCATCTGATGAGTTCTCATCAACCTAGAGGCACGGGACACTAAAGGGACCCTATGGAGAGAAATGCTCCACAAGCACGTGTGCTTGTCATTTTCAGGAGAGCATTGCTTCAGCATGGAGAGAAGGGCTGGTGCGTTCCTTCCTCTCTCCCTCCCGCCGTACTCATCTGCAGATAAAACATACTCTTTCTTCTTTGAAAGATGGCTACAATGAGAACCCCCGCAGAAAAGAAATTACATCCCTTATGTTGTTACAGTACATCAAGGGTGGTTATTTCCACACTGGAGACTGGCTCATTTAGCACCTATGTCTAGTTACAGATAAGGCCAAATAGAGTCCCACTAAGAGGCCAACATGGAAAGACTTAGGCTATCAGTTTATATATACCCTCCCTATGTTACAAGTCTACCCTCTGAAGCCCAACACAACTACTTCCCTCTTTAGAGTCAAAATTTAGACTTGGGGAGAGGAACACTAAGGAATGAGCTCTGATGTACCATACAGCTAATTCCCTGGGTTGGACAGCAGTAGGCAGCCTCTTGTCTCAGGAGATGGGTACAACAAACAATATCTTAAATTCTTTTCAGTCTCTCCTTCCTCTCATCCCTAGTGTGTGCTTGCACCACACACATGCCCACACATACTCACACAAATACAAATTATATTCACATTGACCAGTATGGTTGTTAACTATAAGTAGAAAAAAATAAGTAATCCTAAAAGCTCCCAATATTCCACTTAAGAGAAGAGAATAAATATAAAGCCTTTCTAGGAAAGGACCATTTTTTGTACCATCATCATTTTCTACTCTGCATAAGTTCTTTGGAATCACCTGATTACAGAATTGGTGGATGTTCTTTGGACATCACCTAGCACTGAAATGAGAATCTATGAGGATGTGCATTGTTGCATGATGTCTTAGTTTTCCAGCCTGCTGTTAGATTTTTACAAATTTAAAGACAAAGAAAGGCTTCATTTGAAACGAATAAAGTTAAGTGCACAAAAACACATCCTTGAGTGCATTTGTGTTACAAGAATTTCAGCATTTTTTTCAGCAATAAATGGAATTGAGCTGAACAAAGACAGCTTTCTTCACAAAACCTTAAACATAGGGCTTTTAGATAAAATCTTATTTGAAAGAGGAAAAGACAAAAACTGAGATGGGTTGATTCTAATAAAAAAAAATGAGTAAACCATACAAAGCTCTTTAATAAAGCAAGGGGATTTTTCTAAGAGTTTCCCAGTGCTATTCAGTACAGTCTCAAAGAAGCTCATCTCTCATCTTGGTCTCGTTTCCAGACCCATTGAATTATAGACATATTCTGTTGGATGTTAAAGTATAAATGGCCTTTTTTTTTCTTTCAAAAGCTGAAATAGGTAATCTTGAAAAAGAAAAGACTGGTATCACATGTAACCACCACTATAAAAATGCCCATGGACTTAGAAGTCTTGAGACTCTAATTGTCGTAACCGTCCTCATAGGGAAATGACAATGTCTAAGAACAAGCATTTCCATTTCACTCGGAAAACTCACTAATGCCTCTTTGTTGCTTTTCATAGCAAGAGAAACTGGGGGACATCTGCTTCTCCCTCCGCTACGTCCCTACTGCCGGCAAACTCACTGTTGTCATTCTGGAAGCGAAGAACTTGAAGAAGATGGATGTGGGTGGCCTATCTGGTGAGTCCACAGTGACAATTGATTGTTGTAAAGGCTGTTTCACCGTGGATACTGAATGCATAGCACACATGCTGCGGCTCCCCATCTTTAATTGATCACAGTTCTCTCTCCTATGGAGCTGGAAGCAGCCTCTGAATTCAGCCAACGCAGGGCCCCAGGAAGCCACTCTCGGTTTATTGGAATTGGCAGAGAAGATGAAATCTATTTTCTTTCTTCATAGCCAAAGTATCAGTTGTCATTTCTATGTCATTGAAAGCTAAAATTTTTGGCTTCTTAGTTGAAAAGCAATGCCTGTGACAAATTACAGTTTTGAGGATTTTTTTTTTTTTTAATTCACCCTTGGTATTAAAATTTGTATTTTACCTGAAACTTACTCTATTAGGTGTTTGCCAACCTGACATAATTTTTATAATGCCTTTATACGAAGACAGCATTTCAAATCTATCCAGATGTCTTTGCCTGAGAAGAAACCCAGGAACAACAGTTCGTTCATGTCATTCATTTCATTCTGAAGCTGAAGACTGGGGGGGGGGGGGGACTTCCGAGTTGAAAGTTCCCTGTAACCCAAGCAGGACACAAGAGTGAGTGACGGGAACTCTTCCACAAGGCAAAGTCAGCTCAAGGACTGTGGCTTCCAGGGCTGTGTGTCACTTTTTTCCTCCTCCGTGTGGTTAAATCAATTATAATTTGAATGTTCCAGTAAATCATTAAGGTGTGAGGGATTTTCCTGACACAACACAAGGTCATCACAAATACATGACAGCTGTCATTGTTTCTAGCTGTGGAGTGGCACACATGACTCCTTTTTCAGGGATTTTGAGCTTGGTTTTTCTTGTTTGTTTGTTTTTTGTTTGTTTAAACTTAAAAAAATAAAAAAAAATATTCTAAACATCACACCAATGAAGCACAGTGAGTTTATACTATGAAACCAAACAGCTAAAAATTGTTGAAACCGAGTTCTACTTATTGACCCGGGGACTTAACAGCCAAATTCTCTCTTGCTATCTACATTTATTTCTCTCTATGAATAAGGGAACTTGAGGAAGCTGTATTCTCTCATGTCTTGCTACTTAATGTCTTGCTTTTGTTAATAGTATTACTGGGAAATTTAAAGCAGTAGCTTATTTCCCCCTAAAAACGTGGATTATTTGGTGTGCTTATTTGTAAAACATATGCACAGAAAAGTATTAAACATTTTATAACTATAGTTTACTCCTGGATCACAAATTTGTGTCCTGAGGAGACTTATGATGCCTTTGGGGAGGCAGAGCCAGGTAGATCTCTGTGAGTTCGAGGCCAGCCCGGTCTATAGAGAGAGATCCAGGACAGGCACCAAAACTACACACAGAAACCTTGTCTTGAAAAACCAATGGAAAAAAAAGTCTGCTAAAGATGCCTTTGACCTTTCTCTTTGCCTAAGTAGCCATGTCCCACTAGGAGTGTGTCTGCAGCTCTCCTATCTGCCCTACTCCAAATGTCCATGTGACTTCTCGCCACCTCTGTTAAATGCTGTCTTAGCCTCTCCCCCTAATTAATCCTGTATTAGCCACTGTCCAGCTCCACGATAGCTTTGCCACAAAGCTGGTAAAGCTGCCTCCTTCTGACTTCTTTCTGGGACTTAGAAATGACTTCCCAGCACCACACTGGCTACTTTAGCCAACCTTCAAGACTGCTGTCTCTTTCTGTTCTGACCTCTTGCCAACCATCCCTTCGCATCTTCAGGATCTTCCTAAGGGAAACTGGTCTGGCAGGGTAGATCTGAGTGGTCACAGTCACGGGCATATACACAAGCTCACAGCTAGCAGCCGAAGCAAAGAAAAGCACCAAGGACAACTCCCAGGTCCTGTCACGCTAACTTAGCATTGTGACATAAAAGAGGCACAACCAGAGGTCAGATCTAATTCAGCATCCATCCGTTTGTAGTCTTTTTTCCTAAAGAAAAGCAGAACATTTTCAGAACCCACAGAACCTACATCCACCCCCATATTTGAATTACCTGGAATGATTATCATCATTACCAAACCCTAATTTTAAGGGTTTCCTGCTGCCTGTAGAATTAAATCATAATTACTCTAATCACCTAATGTAGACACTTTCAGGCTGCACCATCCTGCATCTCATTTTAGCCAATGGACCCACATGCTCATCTCGTAGCAACAAGCTATGGGGCATGCTGCTTCCTTTCCTAGACAAGCTCCTTCGTCTGGAATTTCCTTTCTTCCAACAATGTCTAGCTAAATCCTCTTCAGTCTCCATGCCCCCTCTGAACTCTCATTCCTTCCGGTTACTCAACAGATGCATTCTGTGACTCGACTTTGAGTCAGGCTGCATGCGGAGCACTGGGTTGGTAAGCGTGGCTAGAACAGTCCAAAGACCCGACTTGCCTGCAGTTTTCATTTGAATGTAGAGACAGAGACCAAATAAATAAATAAATAAATAAATAAATAAATAAATAAATAAATAAATAAAAGCAAGCCAGTAAATTAATAAAGCATGCAGTGCCCTGAGATATCATCAACATTAGATAGAAGTGAGGCAAAGAAGTCGGATAAGCCATGTCTGGAAGGTTTTGTGGTTGTGGTTGTTGTTGTTGTTGTTGTTGTTGTTGTTGTTAAATGAGGAAGTGAGAACCCAAGCATCAATAAGGTCAGATTATTGGTGAGCGGGTGAGTCTTGGGTTCATGTGGGAGGGAGGTTTAGCATGGTAGGAATGCTTTTTTTTCTGATCCATGGCAACAGAACCAATCTTCGTCTTTTGAAATTGCTACTAGGGGTTTGCTTACAGCCCTCCAACACCACACTCCTTTTCTCACTAGACTGTTCAGTGTTTATGTCTCCCACAATGTTCTCACTGATGGGTGGCGGGGAGCGTAGCTGGCTCCATGAATAATGAATTATTTACAAAGGAGCCGTGGCCTGAAAAACAAGTCTCGCATTTCAAATTTGCTTAACCTACTTACCATTAAGGAAACGTTAAGTACTTGATGGGGTTGTGTCAGAGCCAGTTGACCTATGCACAAAGAGACCACAATTATATAAGATCTCTCCAAGTGATTCAAATGCCAAACTCCATTTGCCAGAAAGGGCTTTGTTAACTGGAACCACAGCTGGCTCTTCTACCAGAGCTGAACCCACACTCTGTCACTAATAACAATGGACGTTGTTTTGAGGTCCTAGAGCTCCAACTATGTATAAGCACTTCATCACAGAACCACACATATTGACACGGACATGTTATTTCTTTCTTCTAAGCCTCGGTCGCATTGTTTATAAAGGGAAAGTGCTGAGAAGACCCCATTCACAAGAAATAAGTTATTATGGGAAATAACTGAGAGCCAAAGTTAAGTGCTCACCAAATATCCCAGTGGATATTTCCATTAGTAACCACATCAAGGCTGCAAAAGGTGAAAGCAATGGGTCATTTAACCAACTGCTTAATTTGATCGGGCGAAAGACTTAGCTATTTGCTAGACATGCCAGATCAGTTCAGGATAATCAGGAGGCCAGATTTTATACAGGCTCAGAGTGAATTCTGACAAAAGTAAGGAACCGATCAATAAAACATGGGAGAAAATGGGAAATGGGCATTTTGAAAATGTTTTTCTTACTGGTCTCTGGCCAGATCAAGCAGCGTCTTTCTTACTGTGTTCATTCAAGTGGACAGCATAAAGAGTTTGCCTACATCACACAGTCACATAGTCAAGGATCAAAGTGCCCATCCTTCATCCTCACAATGACAAGTGGGGTTTCACTGTTCATAATTTTGCAGCAGACTCATTTGTTTACATTTATTTTTGAGAACTTTTTACATAAGAACTGCATTTATATCATATCATGTACTCCACCCCCACCCCTAACTCTTCCCATTTCACCATGCAAATTCCCAACCTTGTCTTCTTTAATTATTACTATCACACCTATATATGTAACATATATATATATATATATATATATATATGCACATACATATGTAGATATAAATACAACCTGTTGAGTCCATTTGGGATTACATGTATGTGTTTAGAGCTGACCACTTGGGATTGGTTAACCTGTCAACATATTCATCTCCCTATGTGTGAACACAGGCACATACACAGATACTTAATTTAAAATAATAAAAATAAACTCCATGCAGCCAGGCATGGTGGCACATGCCTTTAATCTCAACATTTAGGAGGCAGAGGCAGGAAGAACTCTGAGTTCAAGTCCACCCTGGTCTACAAAGCAAGCTCCAGGATAGCCAAGACTATAGAGAGAAACCCTCTCTCAAAAATAAATTTAAAAAAAAAAATGAATCTTCTTTTTCTATGTTTTTGTTCATAAATATTATAAAAAAATAAAATAAAAAGTTCTGAGAGAGACAAGGCAGTAGACAAGCTGGGAGCTCCTGAATCCTACTGTGGAATATTTTTAACATACCATTCATCTTTTCCTACATTTCCATCTTCAAGATGGAGTACATGGTTCCAAGTTGTCTCCACTATCTGGAACTGAAACATCAAAGTCCTCAGAATACGTAAGGCGAGATAGAAATGGAGCCTGAAAAGGTTGTTGGAAATTAAAGCATTCCTGCAAACTGGGGGATGTTGGGAAGTAGAAACCCCTGGGAATATTCCCACACAGTTAGCTCTCCCTTTGTCTTTTTGGAATCACAAGTTGATTCTCCCTTCTCATCTGAGACTTCTGCCAAATTATCCTCATCGCCTGGCTCCACGTTAAACAGATTGTTGCTCCATAAATCTCTTGGAGTCCTGGTTCCCTGCAGAGGGCATACCATCCTTAGAGACTTCCTTCTGACATTTCATGGCTAGAAAACCCTTCCCGTATTTTTTAAAAAGGACAGAAAGGGTACGGTCCTGCTCCCTGATGAGGCTTAAATTCACCTCACATTTGAAAAAATAAATTAATAAACAAAAGCAAAGCATATCAAGCATGGAGGAAAGGCAGTTGGGGAGACCCAGGTAAAGGGCAGGTACCCTGAGCATCTGCTCCCATGCGACTCGTGGACATTAAGGAGCAAGAGAGGAGGCTAGGAGAGGGATGGAGTGGACGCCAAGAGGGCTGAGGAGCAACAATGGCTGAGCAAGGTATGGTTAAAGCACTGGTTCTCAAACTATGAGTCAAGACAGATTTGGGGTCAAACAACCCTTTCCCTGGGGTTAAATATCAGATTTTTTTATTGTATTATTTATTTATTTGTTTGTTTATTTATTTATTTATTTAGGTTTTTGTTTTGTTTTTTTTTTTTGAGACAGGGTTTCTCCTTGTAGTTTTGGTGACTGCCCTGGTAGCCCAGGCTGCCCTCGAACTCACAGAGATCCGCCTGCCTCTGCCTCCCGAGTGCTGGGATTAAAGGCGTGTACCACCACCGCCCGGCTAAATATCAGATATTTACATTATGATTCATAACAGTAGCAAAATGACCATTATGAAGTATCAGTGAAATAATTTTATGGTTGGGGTCAGCACAACATGAAGAACTAACTGTAATAAGGGGTCGCAGCATGAGGAAGCCTGAGAATCACTGGTTTAAAGTGTCCTCATCATTTTTCTGCTTCACCCCTGCCATGTCCTCATCCCCAGGCTTCTTCTGGCCGTCCTCATTCCAAGCCAATGGTGACTGGGACATGGTGATTCCAAACTCATGATGCTGAGGCAGAAAGCTCTGAGTGTTTACACTAGCATGGCCTCCCATAATGAGAGCCTGCCTCCAGAAATTAACGAACTTAATTAGCAAACAAATAAGAACAAAAGACCTGACTACAGGAGATGTCTATTTCAGATAAAGAGCAGCAACTGTGGAAAGGAGGTGATGGAGTAAAAAATTGGGACTGGTGCTGATAGAAAGTTAATGTGTGCCCCGTGAGTTACACACATGCACAGATACACACAAACATACGCAAACACACATTCTTTATTATAAGACACTACATTTTAATTGTTTACAAATTTGTTTTTTCTCAGTCTGCTTTCCTGCCATCCTACAAGTATCATTTAGGAAAATAGAGCCACCTATAAGCACTCAGTTCAGAAAGAACAGCTCACGTACTCCCAGGTACCCATTAGATTCAATATAAAAACCATAATCAGCAGAGAGAAATCGTCCCCTTCAGGCAGAATGTATCAAGTGATGACATTTTGACTGACTCGCTCAGAATCATCAGGAAACATGTTAAAATTTAGCATTTCAAGAACCACCTCAAACCCAGTTCTAGTGAGGACCTGAATTCTTTTAACATCTTTATTGATTCTTTGGGAGCTTCATTTCATGCACCCCAATTCTACTCACCTCCCAGTTCCACCATACCCCCCCTTATCCCTGCAGTGCCCCCACACACAAAAGAATTTTTTTTTTTAATCAAAACAAAGCAAACAAGCAAAGAAACAAGAACAAACCAAAACAAAATTTAAAAAAATTCTCTTAGCTCCTCCATCTTTTGCCCCTCTTCATTCATCCTGGTGGCATTGGGGGCCTCTGGTTCCAGCCTACACTGAGTCATGGAGACCCTGCGGGTATCGTTCCACAAGACCACTAGGACCACAACTCCCTTCACAAGCTCCAGCAGGTCCTAGATGGAGTAGATGTTAGGGTGGGCCAAACCCAGGCCTGGCTGTGGGCCAGAGTAGTAGCTGAGATGGTCAGTCCAAGCCACTGGGGCCACCCACCTCAGGTGAGGGGGTGGAGTCAGCTCCCCAATGCCCTGGAGAGAACCTGAAATTTTAAACAAGCCCACTCCCGTGTGTCTTACTCATCTTAAACTAAAAAAAAAAAAAAAAAAAAAAAAAAAAAAAAACACTTTAAAAGCTTAGATGGGCCGGGCGGTGGTGGCGCACACCTGTAATCCCAGCACTTGGGAGGCAGAGCCAGGCGGATCTCTGTGAGTTTGAGGCCAGCCTGGTCTACAAAGCGAGTTCCAGGAAAGGCGCAAAGCTACACAGAGAAACCCTGTCTTGAAAAACCAAAAAAAAAAAAAAAAAAGCTTAGATGGTATATCATGATTTTAGCTGAGACCTGTGTCAGCCAAATCCTAAGGTAGAATTTTTTTGTCAATAATATAGGGAAAAAGAAATCCATCCTTTGTCTTATATACAAGTATGTTCTCAAATAAAAAGTTATATTTCATTGATAAATCAAATATCCTCTTCCAGAAAAGTGTCCTTGACCACACGTTAAATTCTTATCACCCCACCACCATCCTACCCCCAAATCTCTTTCACTGAAAAAGGAGACAAAGGCAGATGTTTCCTTTACAGGTCCTGCAGTCATTTCTTAATACCCTTGACCTCCTTCCTGTCTGTCCGTCTATTGGTAATGAAAGCATAACGAAGAAACCGCTCCAAATTCAATTGACTTGAACTAAAAGCCACTAGTCTGGGAGCTAGGCCAATAAATAAACAGGCAGAAACTTATTTGAGCCAATTAGATAGGGATATGCAAATTAATTGGCCATGATATCAGGGTCAGGCAATAATATGCAAATGTACTGGCTTCTTATTGAGCTAATGGGACAGGAGTATGCATAATAAATTGGCAGTGATGTCAGAGGCTTCATCATAATTTTAGGCTTGAATGTTACAGTACAAAATTAATTCTGCAACATTTCAGAATGCTTAATTATAATATTGGTAAAAAATAATAGGAAGCCCTGAGAAGCGAACAGACTGTTCTGAAGAGGAAATGACAATTCTTGAAATGACATGATTCTAGAAACTCAATTATTAAAAGGAATTCTAGAGAGTAATAGTCCAGCCCAATGCAAGTTGAGAAGCAGGTACAGTTGCTAGAACAACAAGAAGAAGGAAAATGTGACACCTGGAGGACAGAACAGTTTTAAGGAAGTAGGAGGAGATACGGACAGACCCTGGGACAGCTTGAAATCAAATGGCAGGCTGAGAACTACTCCTTCAGAACAGGAAAGACGACACTCTCTGTAAGCTCTGTAGCCATCAGCTATGTCCCAGTGACTCACTACATATCACATCACATTCTGTGCCAGGCATCATACCAGTCCTCCTCAGGCATGTGAGCACAGACACTCGCCCAACTCAGTGGAGGTAGATTCTGTTTTAATGCTCTAGGTATGTTAACAGATTTAATCCCTGTTCCAAACCTATGAGATGCAGACTGTTTTCAATGTTGTGTTATTGATGGAAGCTAACCACAGCTCAGTAAACAACTTGCCCAAGGTCACAGTTCTATTTGGACATCAACACAAATAAGTCCATCCTCATACTCAATGAGTAAAACATGACTTTTATGTCCCACCAGAGTCAACCTGAAGAGCAGGTGACTAACAGTGTTCTAGATTGAACGACATCTAAACTTTAACTGGATTTCAAATATCCTTTAATCCCAGCTAGAAATTTCATCATGGAAGTCACTAATGTAAATTACTTATTAGTTGGTCGCTTCATGTCACTTGGTGACTTACACAGCAACAATGGAATTAGTGACTCTATAAGACTAGATATCGGATACTAATAGATTACCCTGTTCCTTAGATATAAGTTGTCGTGCTACTTCAATGTGTGAGTCTTTTCACACAAAAGTATGTACAGTTTAAAATAGTGACACTCCAGCCATATCAGAGGCACAGTAGAAGAGATGGTATTGAACATGATAGAAAAGAGTCTAATTATAAAAAATGTGAGTGTCTTTTAGGTAGGAAAAAAAGTCTAATGAAAACGTTTATCCATTCAGTTTTATCAGTGGTTGATTCTAGGCAGGCGTGTGTGATATATCAGGAAAGGAGACAGTATAATGTGAATACAAATGCTTCCTCTCCCCGTAAATTGCTACAGGATTCTGTGGTTCAAAGTTACATATTAAAATATTTTAAGTGAACCAAAAATAATTGACAAGGAAGTGAATTTGCAATAAACTGCTTAACATGAAAGGGAAGATGAGCAGGGAAATGCTGCAAAAGGAATCCACAGATGGAAACGTAGATGTGACCCTGATTCTTTTACTAGTCACCTTGAACCCCTCCCCCACTATGAAATCATGTGTTCCCAAGCACTGACTTATGAAACTCAATGAATCAACGAAAAAAATCATTACTCGAGCAAGCCCAAAACATAGAATAGTTTGCTATAGATTGTATATCTCTGTTCCCCAAGAGGCCCACACATTGAAGTCTCCCTCAATGGCCTGCAATGCTACTGAGGAGAGGCAAAATGGGACCTTTAAATCATAGGGCCTAGCAGTAGTATAAGTAGACTATTGGGATCCAAGACCCTTCTCCTTGCTTATCAGCTGCCATGAGATGGGCATCTTTGGTCCCCCAAGTGTTTTCTGCTGTGACATTCTGCCTCACCCCAAACTGTGGCATGGAGCTTCCAAAACCAGAGCCAAAATAAACCCAAATTGTGTATCTCAACTATTTTTCTCACAGGAACACATTCATTGTGGCCAATCTTAGAAATAATTCACTAGGAGGGAAAACTATAATCCAAATTATGGAATTATAGAGTCAGTGTAGGGTTGGAGTTCTTCCAGAAGATTCTATAAAGATTAAAGAGAAATGCCCTGTATTTGTCCATATGTGGAGTACACACATTGTCACCCACCTCAAAACAGATGGTGGTGTTAAGTGACTAGCCACCAGAGAAGGGCAGCCTAGACAGAGGGATCAAGGGGCTGTCTGTGAAGACAGGCTAAGAAGTTTGGGGCTTTGTAGTATGGAAAAGGAAACCAGAGCACAGACATGATTAAAGTCTTAAAATCATGAAAGGTAGAGCTAGAGTGATACCCACCTGCCCATAACACACTAGTAGAATTACGAAGTGACCTTGATGTTTGAAAGAAAACAGATGAAAAGAACGGCCATTCAGGGAGATCTCAAAGGGACCTTTCCCACTCAGAAATTCTTAGTCAACTTTCCTTTGCTACCTTTCAGTTGGGTGGCAAAACCTAGTTGAGGATCTTGGACAGACAGAAATATAAGACAGAATTCAGTAGATGAGATGTTTCTGCTACAGGATTAAACGGGGATATTGCTAAACCTTTTGTGTTATCTCGTCAGAACCCCCTCCCACCATACCTTTGCATGAGTACCCTTAGAAGCTCCACAGCTCTGTACCTCACTGTCTAACCTAGAAGATTGGTGACTGCACATTCCTCCCTCACTAAACTCTTCTGTCCCACCTCTCTCATTCAGGTCACAGAAAAGGAATGGGGGGTGGGGGTGGAATTTCTAACAACTAACGGAAGTAACAGAAGTATTCCCAAATACTTCTAGTTTTAAACATTTAGCAAAAGTTGCTGCCATCTTCTTTTCCTTTTATAAGGTTTATGATTCCTGTTAGCAAAGCCTCCAATACCTCAATGACAAAAGCATACAGAGTTTTGATCTTATAAAAATACAAGAATGAATCCTTCTAGCGCTCAGCAGTTAAGAGCTCTCAATACTCTTCCTAAGGGCTAAAGTTCAGCAGCCAGTGCTCATATCAGGAAGCTCACAACCACCCCTAAACTCTAGCTCCATGGATCTGATGCCCCCTTTCTGGTCTTCAAAGACACCAAAACACATGTTGCATACAAATACATAGACCCAAACACATAAAGAAATCTTTAAAAGAATGAGTCGTTGTTATAAAAATCATAGCCAAGCTTAGTAACTGATGCCTGGAACCTCTGTACTCAGGAGACTGAGACAGAAGAATCAGGAGTTCTAGGCCACCATTGGCTATAGAGCGATACTCTAAAACAACAAGAATTGCATCTTTTTTAAACAGCCATTTCAACTTTTTGTGTGCCCTTTATGTGTGGTATGCATGTGCATATATGTGAATACATGAATGTATGCAGACACATGTGTGTATAGTGGCCAGGAGTTAAGATTGGGTATCTAGTTTAGTAGTTCTCATCCTTTATACTCAGCCAGGGTCTCTCACTTAAACCCAGAGCCTGACCAATTTTGCTAATTTACCTAGCCATATTGCCCAGCACATTCCCTATCTCTGCCACCCAAGTACTAGGACTATAGGCAGGTTGTCATGCCCACCTGGAATTTACATGGGAACTGGGAACCAAAACACAGTTTGTATGCTTGCGTGGCAAGTTGTCCCAAACCTGTCACCACTTTTAAGAGGACACATATTCACTGACCCTCACTCTTTCCTTCTCCATAATCTTGCCACATGCTTTACTACAACCTACCATAAAAACAAACTGTTCAACTTTGTCTGCCATTCTCAGAGCCCTGCCATATATATGTGGCAAAAACAAACCTCACCTCACCAGGCATAATGTTAATGCCTTTATCTTCTGAATGCGCTGGCTTAGTTGTTTTTTTTTTTTCTCCTTAGTGAAATTCTTTTGGCATCGAACAGTGGTACTATCATAGCATCAGCTTGAGAAACACAACTAGAAAATGTAATTCTTGCCATCACTTGGCTATATTAACAGTCATCTTCAGGGATTTTACTTAATTCTCATTTTATTCTCTTTCTCCACCAGCCCTAATGGTTTAAAAAAGAAAAGGTGACATACTCAATCTTCAAGAGGTAATAGTCTCATAAACATACATACACACGTTACCATAGTTATACCTGAACGATGGTCATAAAGACATTTTCCAAGGAAGAGGTAAAGGCAGAGAAGAAACCCTGGTCACATCTTGTGCCCAGCATGAGAGGACAAGGCTGTGATTCAGTGTGACATGCCTGCTACTTTAAGGACTATCTTCCTCAGAAGAGGAAGTCAGAAGACTACAGCCCTGTGATTTCCTAATAGTGGCCTTGGTTGGGCTGGGCACTCTTTTCAGGGGCTTCCTATTGTTTTCCCTACAAAGAAATGACCTTCAGCGTTTCGTGAAGAAAAGTGACTTTTTAACTTTGGGAATGTTGAAGGAGTCTTTATCTGAAACTAAAGCAACAAGATTGATTGTCTTAAGAAATTCATAGATTTCAAATGATTGATGTCAGGCAACAATATGGCTGTGTAATTAATTAACACGTTCCCCCATTAACAAGGAGCCTAATGTACTTTTAGTGATAGTAGGCTTGCAGTAATATTGCACATACATATGTGACTGCAAGATTACATATTTATCTACTTGATAGACTGAATTGTTCATGGGCTTCCATTTTCTGATTAATTAAGGAAAGAAATGTGTTCACAAATGGCAGTGATCCAAGATGTTACTGGAATAACAGCTTTTGGATCATAAGAACATAAGAAATAAATGAAATAAATCATAGCCTCATCACTTTCTTTAGGATGCAAATAAGAACTTCAGTTCCCCAATTAGTCTCCATCTTCCTATCCCTTAAAGGAAGCTGTGGCAAGGGCACAACTTAAGATTGCATGTACTCTTTCAGAGTTTCTTCTCTGCCTGTATCATTTAAACACACACATACATGTATGTATGTATGTATGTATGTATGTACGTGGGTATGTATACACAAATATATGCATTGTATACAAATGAGGTCATATCACATTCATTATTATTTTGGTCTGCCCACTGTGGTATGTAACAGAGATCTTCTAGGCCATATGTATAAAGCAGCCATTGCATCTATTGTTTTATAGCATCTTTTTCTGGATATAGTATCATATGTTTAGTTATTTCCTTACCAATAAAACTCCATTGGGAAAACTAACTTATCCAAAGGTCTCCAAATAATACTTGAAATAATGAGCTCTGGGATAGGAAGAAAAGTTAAAAAAAAAAAAAAACAACTCCAACTCCTCCTGAACATCAAGCCAAGCCAACAGATCAAAAGAACGCTTTTCTCACTATCCCTGTGATGCAGAAATCCCTACCCATACGAAAGAGAAAGGATGGTGGGTGATAGGGAAGTCTTTGTTTTTCTGATATCCCTAAACGTGCATGCTGCTGCTGTCTCTACAACTGCCTTCTGTTGCTGAAAAAGAAGCCCTCAGAGTTACACAACCTCATCATGCATGAATAAGAAGGGATTTTAAAGTAAGATGCAATTATCCTACGTTCAAAACCTAAAAACTATGTTGCTTCAAGGACAACTGGTGCTGATTGCAAAGAGGTGCCCCCTACCAAAAGAGGAAAATCTAGTGATCAGCTTGTAAATTTCTAGACTCGCCTAAACTATATTTGCAGAAATTTAAATCCATTAAAATACACTCAAGCCAGCAGCACAGTGGATGGCAACCTGAATAAACCTGGGACAGCCAGTAGAAGTCAAAATAAACCTTTACAAGAGGCAAAGACAACGTTTTTCAGAGAATTTTTGCAATTCCTGGACTTTACCAAACCACGTATTTGTAAGCTGCTTTTGCAGATTGTTTACATTTAAAAAAAAAAAAACAACTTGGTTTTAGCAGCACTGTCTAGAGTACAGGGGAGACACCGGAAGTGAACCTCGCCTGAACAGGTCAATGGCAGCAGCGAAGACCCCAGTGGGTCTACCTAGCGATCTGCCTCACTCTTCCTTGAAATACCTGTTCATGCTTTGAGAATCTTACTGAAATTATAAAAAAAAAAAAAAAAATAGTTCAGTGACAGAGATTTTTTTTAGAAGAGGCACTGACGCTTATGAATTATGCAAGTCTGAACTTTCATTTTAATAACATCATTAAAATATAAACATCTTAAAAGCCTGCCGACAGGAAATTCACTTTATAGAATGCTTTCTGTGTGCCCTGACCTTGCCAAGAGGCATGCCTAAGGCATGATTTAACAGTTATTACAGGCCAGAGCCAAATAATAAGTAGGTATTTGAAAATGCCAGTGTTTGTCCTCGCCTCCTTGGCTCCCAGTAGAGATGGAAGTCAGCTGTGAACAGCCCTCTCCTGAGAGCCAACGGGGTGCAGTGGAAAGGACAGAAACATCCATTGCAAACCCTGAATCTAAAACTCATGACCTTTCAGCCCCTCAGTCTGCTCATCCATAAAATTGGGATATTAAGCGCGGCTTCAACCTTGGGTTCCCAAATGAGATAACATTAGTTGGAAGTGCTAAGTAGAAAGCATTGAATACCTGCCAGCTCCTTCTAAGCAAGAGAAAATTCCTAGTTAACTTTTAATGTTTTTGTGCCAAAGCTTGGTTCTAGGAGAGTGTGTTTCACCATCACTGATAGAACTAGCATGTTATGTCATGTGTATGGTCATTAGATGTTTGGCGCAGCATTATTTGCAATGATCAAAAAAAAGTGGAAGCAACTTTGCTAATGGATGAACAATTTCCACACATGCAAGGACACGGCACTCTCAAGTAGAAAGCGACAAAATAGAAAAGGATATACCTGGCAGTGTGTACCACCTCCAAAGCGACAGAGAAGACAACGGGACAATAGGAAGGCTCTGTGCCTTATATTGTTGGACAGCTTGTCATTTAATTATCCTTTAATTTACTGAGAAATAAATAAAACTTAGCTCACAGCATTGCTCTTTAAACTACCCTGCTAGGTTTGTGGATGAGTGTATATAGGTTTTATGGTCTCTGCTCTGATAGGCCTCTTTCTTCTTACACTCTACATAACCATGAGAGTGAATGAGGTCGAAAATAGTAGCAAAATACCACAGATTGTACCATTCAGCAGTATGTAAAATTAGCCCATGTGTCTGGGGTATGTGGGCAGGAAGTGTGTACAGGATTTTAATGTATGTCTCCTCATTAACTGAATAGCAGTCCTGGGAGCATCCAAAAACTAGACCAGCACACTGTCTCCTCTCCTGATAGCCACAATTCCCAGCATATTTTATAAGGAGACAGACAAGATACATTTCTCAGTACAGTTGTTGCCTAGTATTTTGTTGGGAATTAGTTCCGGGCCCAACCCATTCAACCCTAGTACGTGCCCCAAAGCTAAAAATGTTCAAGTTCTATACACAAAATGGTCTAGTCTTTGCAGCTAGCCTACACCAGTCCTGCAGTACACTTCACACACACTCTTCAGTTGACCTGTCAATCCTGATGCAATGTAAATACTATGCAGAGGTTTGTTGTAGTGCTGAAGGAACTGTGACAGGCAAAAACAAAGTCTGTCCATGTTGAGTAGAAACGCAATTTTGTAATTGTAAGGATTCTGTCCTTAATTACGTCACCAGCCTGCGACAGCGTCCCAGCCTAAAAAGTGGGCATCCCCTCTGTGCGCCCCCTTTTTTCCACACTCTCTCTCCTTCTGTATCCCCCCTCCATGCGGTCTCAGTCTCTCTCTCTCTCTCTCTCTCTCTCTCTCTCTCTCTCTCTCTCTCTCTCTCCCCCCCCTCTCTCCCTCCTTCCCTCCTTCCCTCCCTCCCAATAAAGCTCAAGAAAGGTAACCATGGCTCGTGATTCTTCTGTCCAGCACTCTCCTCCATTGGCATGGCCACCACAGGCGACAGCCAGCCATGATCGAGCGAGCGCCACCTTAACCAACAATAATCATTTAACAGTTAGTTGAATCCATGGATACAGAAAAAAGACTTCAGCTCACTGTCACACTCAGCTCTCCAAGCTGATGATTTGATCGTTTAAGATAGCAGAGTTCTCTTCCAGATGCTTCCTTTATGATAACATGTCCAAGACAAGCTCAGTTAACCAACAGAAGGAAAGAGGAAGGCTAGAGTCCTCTCTTTCCTCATTATCAAGTCAGAACCTGACTGCCAGCCCTACACACTCCCCTCTGCAGTGCACCAGCATGAGCATTTGACTAGAAGTGGCAGGGCCTGGTCCCTGGGCAACTCCCTATTGCCTTACCTAATAATTTTGCCCTGGATAATAAATACCTAATTAGATGCCATGAGTCAGCAGTCATTGCTCATTGTCAAATAACTGAGTGGTCAAGGTGTTAACGTTCACTGATCTCTACAAAGCTTCCAATCTCTGCAGACGTGTGTGTCTCTCTCTCTCTCTTTCTCTCTCTTTCTCTTCTCTCTCTCTCTCTCTCTCTCTCTCTCTCTCTCTGTCACACACACACACACATACACACATACACACACACATACACACATTTCAACTCACATCCGTTCAAGACCCTTTAACCCTCTTTAGTTTGTTTTCTTCCATCTGAAATTTCATTTTCTATAACACACTTGTCCTCAGGCTGTGCCCATCCTATCAATTCAAAACATGAAGAAAATCTCTGGCTGGATTGTGCCTCAGCCCTGTAGCCTTCACCTAACATGAATTGTTCATCTTGCTGAGAGAAAAGCCTGTTCCATTAAAGTATTTACTAAAAATCTGTATGAACTATGGGGGAAAAAACTGTGTACTACTGAGTCCCAAGACAAGATCAAATATTCCCTGTTTCCCTCCTTTATGTGTTATTTAGCTAATTGCTAAGTGTGCCCACATCAGCCCTGTTGCACTGTGCCTCCCTCCAACTAGGCAGCCTGACCCAAGGTAAAAGCAATTGCTAGGGATGCATTCTCCATGAAGCTCTCCACCTGGGGACTGGCTTGTAGACTCGGGTGTTGACATGAAATTCGAGGACAGGCAAACACAAAATTCCAAGGTGCATTTCAGTGAGATTCTCAAACGAAAAACTTCCCACAAATGTATTATCATCAAGGCTGCTCTTTCCCCCCTAGATAAAGATCGTTTTAGTATTTCTACAATAGGGTTCAGTGCCAAGGAACTAAAATTTACTGTGTGAGTTAAAGTTAAGAAAAGAGTACTATCCTCAAGCCAAATTATGTAAAGTCTGTCTTTTAAAACTCTCCCTCAGATATCATAGTGTGTGTATATGTGTGTGTGTATGTATGTATGTATATATTGGCTCATAACTGCCAGTTGAAATTCATGCAAAGCTAATCATTAAAAGATGCTAAAATTTAATATTTGCTTACAAGCAAGGTATCAGCATGGAATGTTTTTCATCTTGGGTGAGTCAGTGAGACAATTGTCCTGGACAATTCCCTCCTCATCTTCCCATTCAAATTTCAAAATGATTTAACCTGGACTGTAAAACAACAGTGGAATCTTATTATCAATAAGGATTATTCATTTCGAACATGAGTCCCCAGCCATGGAGCTCCTGCACCCTGCACTGAGGGGCAGAGATGCGACATTCATTTCTAGTAACGCATTTAACTAGAGGGACATTCACTTTCTAAAAGCAAGCACAGCGGGAAATCGGGGTCATGCAGAGGGCAGACACGGCATCAGGCATCAGCCTGGAACTGTTTGTGGAACTGGAGCTGTGTAAGCTGCCAAAGAAGAGACTTAAAGCAAACATAACAACTGTCTGGAAAGAACTGATCAGATCAGTTCTCTACAGGAATGATTCAGATCGGAACGGGAACCAACAGGTATAAGCAGTGCCGATCCATACTTGGTTATTTCCAGTTTAGTTCCAAAAGGACTTGAGGCAAGCTTGTTAGGACTGAGTTAAGGGTTACTGTCCCCATCTCCAGCCGTCATAGATTAAGGGCCTACCTATGAAATCCCTCCATCTCCTAAGACACTTCCATTTCTGCCTGGGAAGTTCTAAGAGATACCAGCCACCCTAAAATACTGTGGAAGAAAGCATCTATCAAAAACCCGAGTGTGGTTTGTTTTGTCCTTAAATATAAAAGGATGAGGCAGGTAGTGGTGGTGCATGCCTTTAATCTCAGCACTCAGGAGGTAGAGCCAGGTGGATCTCTGTGAGTTCGAGACCAGCCTGGTCTACAGAGCAAGTCCAGGACAGGCTCCAAAGCTACAGAGAAACCCTGTCTCGAAAAACAAAAAACGAATAAAATAAAATAAAATAAAAAGGTGGAAGACTGCTGGTACCAGTAAAATAGTAACTCTAATCTAATGCTAAGTATTCATTAATTTGGATTTGGGTAACTGTGAGCATAATCCCATGAGTTAAGTGTCATTATCCCTACGGACACAAACAAAGACCAAGGTTTGGAAGTCAGTGGCTTGAGCGAAGTCCCAGAGGGAGGAAATGGCAGGATCTAGTTCCTTGCTGCACCCCTCTGTTCCCCAAGCCAGCCTGGGACCCCACCCTATCTCATTGTTTACAGGATATCATTTCAGTTGGCCATAATCCCAGTTCTAGAACATAATGCTGAACAGTGCTCATCCGTTGACTCACGATTAATACTCTCTGTAGATTATTTTGACAAAGTAACAGTATCCAACTGTGCCCGCAAATGGCATGGCACGCATATCCCAGCAACTCCGCGGATAAACAAGCAAGTGCCCTAAGGAAGCAATGGCTCCTCACTCATTCCTTTCACTGTTTCTTATTTCTTGGGGAAAATAACGTCCAGAAGGGATCAGTGTTCCTCTCAATGACAACATAGCGAGAGGGAGAAAAGGTTGCTGTTTACAAGTTTATATAATACACAGAGAGCAGGCGTGGAGCCCTGAGCAGCTCCTCCCCAGTGGGAAGGCCTTCACAGGCAGCCACGGAGATTCTGGGCCTTTTTAATTGCCTCTTAATCGGAAGTCGGGCCTCCAGTGGGGGAGGTAAAGAACTTGGTACAACATGTTTTTCTCTTCCTTTCTGCTCCTTTTTCAGTTGGGCAAAAGGCAGTGGAAGGGGTTTTTGTTTGTTTGGTTTTGTTTGGTTTTTGTTTTTACTGTGTCCTGCAAATGCCACTTGTCACTCAAGACACTGAGTTATTTAGTCACTAGCAGTCATCACTGTTCTTGGCTCTGTACCTCTTGACCACAGGCGTTATCGCTTCCCACCATTTTCCACATGCTAGCGATCAGCAGTTCCTGTGCTGTGAATAGCTGTCTTTCCAGAGACACACCTTAATTCACTCTTGTGTGGCCATCATCTAGCAATGCCTAGCATGTGTAGGAAATTGAAATGAATCAGTTCATTGTATCCCCAGTATTGAACATATAATATGAAGTAAAGTGGACTGAACTTGAATCATTTAAAAAAAAGCAAAATGAACTTAATGAAATATTTTAAGGCATTATCCCTGGGTTGAATCCATAACACTACAAAAAAAAAAAAAAAAAAAAAAAAAAAAAAAAGGTGCTATCCTGAAGTAAATTTATCCAGACTGTAGATAGCAATTGACCAATCGATTAGTACACTCTAGCTATGATGACTTGATGTTATTCAATTAGTATCTGATTTTTCTTACTATTATGTTTCCCTTAAAACTGATATTATAGTGAGGTCTCTAAGCCAAATCCATAATGGGAGCTATAGTCTAAATTATCATCTATTTAAAGAATGGCCAGGAGATATAAACTATATTAATAAATCCAACAGTCTTGATTAGACACAGAGGAGGGTCATTCCCCAAACATGATCTTCTTGGGCCTAGGTTACCTTCTTAGTCCAAGCTTCACTGTGATCTCAGAAGAGAATGTCAGATCGGTAGTGACAACCCACATACACCCAGAATACACACATCGTGTGCACACACACCGCCTTCTTCTCTCATTATTTCAGATTCCTAAACCTCACTGGTGCACCTGGTTCAGTCTGGATCAGACGTGGCAGTGGGTACCTGAAGTTGCATCAATTAGATAGACATTGGCAGGGATGGCAGTGTATGCATACAGTGTCAACACTTTAGAAGTGGCAGGTAGAATATCACTAGTTCTAGGTAGCTAGACTGGGCTGGGGGCGGGGGAGATAGAAGGAGACCCTGTCAAAGAGAGTGAGAGAGAAGAGGGAGAGAGAGGGAGAGAAAGCCAATAATGTTACACATTCCTCTTTTTTTTTTTTGTCTTACTAAAGACACAAAAATATATTGCCTCAATTTTTCTCTTTAAAAAATCAATTACTCATTAGCCCAGAACAGAGCACTGTAATATATCAGTGTGATACCTAATTTTAATGTAAAAATAGTATACATGCTAACAAGTGGTAATTGCTTCATAAATCTTGGAAATAATGTCATGTTTGAAGAAGCAGCTGAACTTTTAAAAATAGCAATAAGCTAGATTAGTTTCTGTGTTCCCACTACCATGAAAGGCCTAGCATCCACTGGGTAGCTGGAGGGCTGCTCATAGGCATTGGAAGGACACAAGTCTGGAATCATAAGTTTGGCACATATACATGTGAATTACCTCCCTACTAACTCCCACCCTGGGCCAGGAGCAGTAGAACCCAAGCTAAGTAAAATTCAACCCCTGCCTGCACAGGTAGGGAACACTGTACAAAAATACTGCCTGTGATTTAGATTAGAAATGGCAAGCTTATTCTTCAGGATACCAGGTAGTAAATATTTTAGACTTAGCAGCCCACATGGATTCTTACAAGCATTCAGACTTACCATTAGAGAACAAAAACAATCACAAGACAGCGTGGCACAAACGGGCATGGCTGTGGTCCCATAAAGCTACTTCGAGATAGGAATTTCATCTCATGAAATATTAATCTCCTTTTGATTGTCTTCAGCTTTTAGAAATATATAAATCTTCTTAGTGTGTAGCCTACAAAAACTTGCAGTAGACAGATGCAGTCCCTAGGCAGCCATTTGCTGACCAACAGGACTTTATAGGAGTTTGGAGAGAGAGAATTGAATTCTGATGGGGAGCAGGAAGGTCATGGAAACTTCCTGAAGGTAGAAACCCGTCAGCTGAGGGCCTGTTTAGGGCAAGTGAATAGGCCCAGAAGACAGCCTGAGCTAAGGCATGCTTCTGTGAAACAGACTGGGAGCACAGAGGAGCCACTGAGAATGAAGTTAGAGAGATCGGCCAGGTCCCAGGGTCCCATCAAGGAAACTGAACCTTTTGCTCAGGATGAATACAGGGTGTGGGTTGTTGAAATGGTCCAGAGTCAAGAGTCCTGTGACATCATCCCAGCTATGTAGTCAGTATTACTTGAGTTAGAATCCCAACTGTGCCATTCACTTAGATGTAGCCTCAGAACATATGCTTATCCCCTGGTCCTCACGTCCCTCATCTGGAAACAGAGATAATGCCTACCTTGCCATTTGTCATCTTGTCACTGGGCCTGCATGCTTCACTTAACAATGCCCTAACTTTTTGCAAGAATGTCATTGCTAACTCATTGCTTGACTGACACTCCCTCTGGATGGTAGGACCACATCGTCAGTCATAGTTACCAAATAACCTAGCACCAACTCAAGAGGACTGATGAGTACATGGGGGAGGGGGTACTAGCTAGTCACAAAACCAACATTCTCCCACCTTACTCTATCACAGTTTATACCTACAGTTGCTTTACAAGGATAAGTCTGCAGCATCGTTTATTTAAAACTTGGTGGAAAGTTGTTGAGCAGAAAGAAAAAAAAAAAAAAGAGTAATCCTTCCATAAATAAATACTTTCCCATAATAAGTGTGTTTTCTTGAGCAAGTTCTGATTCCATTTCCCTTTGCTACATGGGTATTTCTTCTGCCAGTAAGGTATACTTCCTTCGAGAAGCTTTATTTATCTAACTGGGTTCTCATTTATATTGCCCTAAATTTGAGGTGAGACAAAAGATTTTCATTGCATAATTTATCAGGCTGGGTTTTTGGTTTTTAGTTTTTAGTTTTTAGTTTTTGGTTTTGGTTTTTGGTTTTTGCTGGAGCTCAGGACCGAATCCAGGGCCTTGGGCTTGCTAGGCAAGTGCTCTACCACTGACCTAAATCCCCAACCCCATCCAGGCTGGATTTTTAACTTAAGCATTGAGACAGCACAAGAAGCAAACTTCATGAATGGGCTACAATGGAATGCATGCTTCCCCCATAAATGGTCAACACTTGATATATCACATTCTAAACAATAAAAATGTCATTTGTCTACTCATTAGATTTTCAGAAATCTTGTTTTAAGGCAAACCAGAAAGTAATAGGATCAATGTTGAATTTTCACTGAAATTTGTCCTCATTCATTCATTCATTCATTCATTAACTATTAAGATCTACTGTGTGCTACACTCTACTAAATCTTTCCATTTGGATATGTTTATTTTTACTGCTTTTTGTTGTTTATTTCTTTCTATATTTGTGGAGTATTTTTTGAGGGAGAGGTAATTTGACTTTTTGAGATAGGGTCTCACTGTGCAGCCTAGGCTATGTTGGATTATAACCCGGTCTGCCTTAGAACTCTGCAATCTACAAGCCCCAGTCTTCCAGGTATTGGGATTAGAGATGTGAGCTATCACACCCCACTACTAAATAATTCAAATTATGGCCACCAATTTGTTTTCCATACAAAAAAGGCCTTAATTTTAAGAAGGGCTCTTCTCATTTGCTGTTCTATTTTTTAAGAGAAAATATCAGATTCTAAGTATATTTAGAAGAAACAATATACTCTGAGAGCATTGACTGGGGCCTGAGTAACCAGAAAAGTGAAGTTACTAAGCCCTGTTTAGAGGTTCACAGTTGGCCAGGATGAAGGGGATGAGCAGCATGCTGAGCAAAGCTGTGTTACCAATTAGAACAAATGGAGATGTCTACCAGGCAGCTAGACACCAAACGTAACTCTGCATGTAAGTATGTTAAATTCCCACCAAATACTCATTTTCATCTTAACCATGGCAGGTTTATCTACTCTATCACTTTCTGCATGTTTGGAGTCGGGTGATTTGGGCATGTGCTTCAAGTAGTCTTTGAATTATCTAATTCTGAAAGCTCCAGCTTATATACTGCACAGGAAAGAACTTCCCTCATCCTCAAAATGGAATCCCCACCCTAGATTGGCAGCCCCTCTTTACAGCACATCATCCACAAAATCTTTTTCTCTCAGACTGTCAAACTCCAATCCCCTTCCCTAAGGGAAATTTCAAAGAAGATAGTTCACACCAACAGTCTGTCTGATCCCTTACTACTAAATAGAGCAGTGTGCATTGCCTGGTGATTCACAGTCATGAACTTGGGAAAAAATGAGTTGATTTAAAGAACCAACCAAAAGGCTAGTTTGTTAATGGCCTCCTCTTCTCCTTCATTAAAAGCAAGTCTGAATCATGATTTGCCAGTGAATTTCAGAGTCTTCAGATCCAAAAAACCACTTTCTCAAGGTCAAAAAGCACTTTTAGTTTCCTTCTTGGCTATAAAAACAAAACAAGACCCACAGTGTAATAAATACTTTGGTGACACCCTAGTGTTGTGAAGTCACAAACCCATGCCAAAGAATAAAGTGTAGAGATCAGATCAGAAACTGGATCAGTAGTGATTAAGCAACCCCAGGAACATGCTGGAAGGTTCATACACTGTGCCCAACTTTGAGTAACATATTTGGGAAGCATTAACTATCCTAACTAAAAATGAACATTAAAATAATTTACAATATATCACCTGTACTCCCAGATAAGCACACAGAGACGAAGTCAGAGTGAGATAAAAAGCATATTAAAAATCTTTATAAAAGAGAGTTTACAGCCACATTGAGAAAGTTCATACATTAGTTACAGGCATACAGAACCCGGGCAAGTTACAGAAGTCATGCTAGTGACTTCTAAAACCAACTGAAAAATAAATGCATGCTTGAAAGCTGGGCCTGGGTCAAAGTGTCTCTCTCTCTTCAGCATAGGAGTAGGAGTTGGGGACTTGTTACACGGTGAATTCTTCCCCTGGTAATTTTCTCCTGAGGAAAGAGACGCATTTCATTCTAATGTTCCTGTATGCTTCTGACAATTTACATCCTCGTTTTTTCACTTAGAAGATTATGGTTCTGTAAATGGTCCGCAGACCCAATAAGCATATCAGCAGAGCATTTTTTAGTGTGTTAACCAAAATGTAAGAAAGACAATGGGATATGCTTGAAATAGCAAATCACTTGATTGTTAATTAGGTTAGCAAGACTGCCACAAAATGAAACCATCATCTTTTTAAGCTGCAGTTAAAAATATAATGTGAAAATATGGGTAATGTTTCAAAGAATGCAGAAAATATGAAGTTTTGAAGGTTCCTGTAGGATGCCAGCTGTGTGTTACTCCAAGGAGTCCTCTGAGAGCTCTGAAAATGTCTGTAGGCTTTATTAATCAACTTACGATCTTAAAGCACAGTGTACCCTGAACAGTAATCCACACAAGGCTTTCTAGTGTTTTCTAGGAAGTCTTGTTAGCCAAAGCTTTTGGATTAGTTTAAGTTTTATTTCCAGGCTCGGGAGGAACCCTCTAGAAAGTGGTGATTTCAAATAAATCTATTACATACTTTGCCTCTTAATGTAGTAACCACATACCTATTTTTGTACTAAAACACTGTCTAGTAGGACTCTAACTTTGATACATCTGTTTACTAAGAGGATACTAAAATAAACTGCAAGAGAATATGACAGTAAAAATATCCATGGATATAGTTGAAGAGTTACTGAATGTAATATGTTGCATGCACCATCATACCGTATCTTCACACCATACCTGAGGCTGGCATCACTTACCACTTTGAAAAGCTGAAAAACATAGCTAAGAACTTAAATAATTTATCCAAGGTTATAATCGAGAGAAATCAATGAATCACTCACTGATCAAACCCATACATCTGGGTCCTGTTTTCTGATGCAAATCTAAAGCCTATTTTCTAAAATAGCTTGACATCCTTGAAATTTTTGTTTTGGGAGGAAAAAAGACTATTTTATCTAGATTCCATTTGTTATGAAGATTAACCAAGTAACTCTAATCTCAGCCTTCCTTTGAGTGTTTTTTAACATTTCCTCCACTGGGGATGAAAAGTGGGGGGATGGGAGAAGGGCACATGCTTTACATACAAAAAAAAAAAAAAAAAAGAAGAAAGAAAGAAAATAGCAACACCTGTCACTTGGATCTCTTAAAACAGCAACAAGAGCAGGAAAGAATTAACATATTTTTGAAGGCATGGCTTTGAATCAAGAGAGGTTCTTTTGCAAAGATGCAGAATCAGTGTGTTCCCTGAGCGCATCCATACCTTATTCAGTCAGTAGATTTCTACCATGCCTGTTTGTGAAGAAGCGGCTTCCCTTGCAGCTTCCCAAAGTACTTGTAAAAGAACCTCCCCTCAATCCCACCCACTTCCTCCTAGATAGAATGCTCATACTTCCTGCAGTGAACTTTGGCCTCAAGCTCTGGTGGTATACGGTAGCCTATTAGCATAAAGTAACTGCTACCTTAGGCAGCATACTGTGTGCGAGGCCATGTGTTTAATACATGACAATCCTCACTTCTTTAATTCTCTCTGTAACTCTAGGAAATGTTGTCATTATTTGCAATTTTCGATTGAAATAACAATGCCTTAGAAACATATGACATCAGAGTCTGTGTTCTTAACTACTTCTCCTATCGTTTAAAAGTTTTTATTCCCGGAAACACTTGTGATTGATGGCCAGTATTAAGCTATAATTGGGATATTCTTAAGGCTCTGGTTCCTTCAATTCTTTACTACTTTAAAATACAACAGCCTCAACATTTTAAAGGTTACATACGTGTTTCTTTAGATCAACCAAAGGGACTTATCCTTTGTTTGAAATCAAAGCTGTATACAAAACCCTGTGACCCTCTCAACTTTCTATTGAGTCTGGTGAGCATTATCAGATCTCCTTGAAGATGAAAGAGCCACTATGGTTACAAAGTACAAAGCTTCAAAAGCCAAGGTCCAGCTATCCATAGCTCATTGAGATGCAGGGAGCATCCTCAGGCATCACTCCCATTCTGGCCTGTGGCACGGCAAGGGATTTAATTTAGGATTTGAATACTGAACTCCCCATAGACTAACATCTGCCCAGAACAGGCCCTAAAATTCGTTACCTGCCCTGTAGAGAAAACTGTGGAGTTTGTCATGCAGGTCTGTGTCAAGATTATACCTACAACCTGTTGTCAAGCTAACAATTCAGATACAGCTGGATGAAATGGCAGGTCTGATGTGGGAGGGTTAGGGACTGTGGCTGAGCTACAGATTGCTTAGAAGCAAGCTGATTTTAAGTTGCCATGGCAAAGAAAGTACAGACAACGAAAAGCTTTTACATTAGTACTATCTACCTCTCGTTATGATAGGATTGTCCAGCAGAGGGGCACTTTTTTTTTTTTTTTTTGTACTTCAGCTGACACGAACAGATAAAATAATAAACACTAATTACAGAGTATTATAATGATTTCTAGGCTTGCCTCAGAGGGGCGTACATCTGGCTAGGTAATTACTTCTTTGACAGATAGGTTTTACGTGAGAATGAGGGATGATGAGCCTAGTTTATTGCCTGTTGCTGAGAGCGTGGGGGAGGAAGGTCATGAGGTATGCTTATTAAGACCGTTTTAGTCAATGTGTTTTTCAATCAGTTGTCAAGGTACCCATCCCCAGTTAAAGAACTACTGCATATGAAAATGACATGGTGACTCTCAGTTGTGAGAAACCCTTACTTTAGGGAAGGAACAAAATGGTAGATGTTTCAGGCTGCCTTGCAGTGAAAGGTAGTTCTTTAACATATGATGCCTTCATCTGTAATATTCTTTTTTTTTTTTTTTTTTTTTTTTTTTTGGTTTTTCGAGACAGGGTTTCTCTACATAGTTTTGGTTCCTGTCCTCTGTCCTGGATCTCACTCTGTAGACCAGGCTGGCCTCAAACTCACCTGGCTCTGCCTCTGGAGTGCTGGGATTAAAGGCGTATGCCACCTCATCTGTAATGTTCTAAAGTTTACTTCTGGTGTGAAAGAGAGGGCCGATCTCTTTATTGCATTTAAACTTCTTGCGAGATTAGCTTCCCCTACTGATTCAGATAATAAGTTTCTACAGGATTCTGAATAACACTTAAGCCATCACTGAATTCAGGTATTTGTTTACAAAGTCCAAAAGCAGATCCACATTTTACTCAGACTCCCGGAGCCTCACTGATTTTACCAGGAGTAAAGGACAATGGGGACCAACTCTTTCCCTCTTGTTATAGAAGATGCATGGCAGGGAGTGATTGGGGTGGGAGAGGAAATCACAGGAACTTAACCAGAGGAAGAAGCATAGGAGCATGGGGAGGATATGACATTCATCTGTACAATAACCATGTACAAGAATGCCCAGAAAGAAGCCACGTCTGCAAAGGCATTTTGCAACTAATCTGAATTTCAGTGATGTAAGAGATTACAGTGTTGTAGGTCCAGAGCCTAATTACAGTTTTTCTTGGGCTATCTTTTGCCTACAAATTAGCCATTCCTCACCCACCTCTGAGTTTGACCTAACATCCTAGGACTAAGAGATAAGTAAACCTATTCTTCTTTAGTCAGAGGTAAAGAATCTCTCCATTTGGCTATAACCCATCTCTCTGATGTTTCTGACAACCTATTTTTAAATGCCTTGATTTATGTATGACTTCCTTTGTTTTATTACTATAAAAATGTTATGAAACTACTTCCATGTTGGAACATAGAACTTGAGGTTAGCTAAATCTGTTATTCCATTCACTCACATCTGGCTCCAGAATAAACTCTCTCTTTCCCTACTTTGAGGCAAGAACTATAATTTTGCTGAGGAAACTAGATGAGGTATCTCACCCCTTGGCTACAGCATAGAATAAGATGCATTAAGGAGATCTGAAATGTAGTTTTACATTTCTAATATTACAGTGCCGACAATTCTAGGCACTATGTACCAGAAACCTACTCTCTACTTGAAAAGGGGAAGTAGAAACAAGCATAAGATGTTGCATTAGTCTCTGGTACCAGGCCCACCCAAGTTAAATACAGAATCTGGCATGACCGCAAGCTGGTACTGAGCTCCAGACCCACCCCAATGCCAGTGCAGTAACTCATGGCCTCTGTAGCATGGATTTGAGTTCTTATCACCATTGAATAATTTCAGTGGCCTTGGGTTGTAGACAAATTTCAGCCATCATTTGATTCATGTTTCCCTCCAGCAGTGTGCCAGTTTTGGCTGATAGGGATTTCCAACTCCATGCCAAATCAGACATGGAAGCCATGAGAGTCCAGCCTGGGTTGTATTAGCCATGTGGGTTCTTGGCCTAGGACACTCCCAAAACTATAGAGACCATAAGATAGTTTGCCCTCAAATAATCATACAAGCTTCCTGTTAAAGGATATTCCTACAGAGAGCCAGACTGCAAAAGCTAGGATGTATACTGACTTATTTAATGCATAGATACTGATGAAATAATACAGATCAAGAATAATAGGGAATTGAGCATAATGGCATATGCCTGTAATCCCGACACTTGGTGACTGAAATACAGGAACATAGTTGAAGTGCATCCTAGGTTATATAACAATAGTCTTTCTCAAATAATAATTGTAATTAATAATAATGATGAAGGGAACAAGACAGTATAAAATGCAAATAAAAGGTCATGACTATCAGGAGAGAGAGAGAGAGAGAGAGAGAGAGAGATGAACTACCTCACAGAACTTCAAAATAGATATTTAGGGATGTTTAATGAAATATAAGAAAATACAGAGAAACAATTCAGACATTTCAAACTCAAGCAGAAGTCTTAGAGCTGAAAAATACAGCGAGTGAAAGGAAAAATGTGCAAGAGAGCATCAGTAGTTGAAAGCAACAAAGGATAGACTATCAAAGTCCAAGTTCTACACTTACAAAGCTCAGGATGGCTTAATGGATCAGAACTAAGCCTAAAGTATGTGCTGTCAACCAGGAACTTACTTCATTTGCAAAATCATTTATAGATACAATGGGAGAGGGTGAAAAAAGACCATGAAAGCAGAAACAGAAAGCAAGCAAGAACAGCTTTATGACAGATAAAATGGAATTTTAGTAACAACTATAAAGAAAATTCATAAAGTTCACTACATAACAATTAGTCAACTCAGCAAGTGGATATAACAGCTTAAATACATACATACTTATATATAGTCTATATAAGGCAATGATAAATATATAAAGAGTTAGCTTACAATACAGTGATAGTAGGGAGTTTCATACCACACCTTCAGCAAAGCTTAAATCATGGGTAAGAAAAACTTTTAAAAAACAAACATCACACACTTAAGTAGTATTCAAATAACAGACATTCACAGAACATTCCACTCAACACCACAGAATATACTTTCTTCTCAGCTGCACGTGTTACATTCTCTAATAGGGATTATGTTAAAGGCACAGAATAAGCCTAACATTAAGAAGATTTAAATCTGGGCTGGAGAGATGGCTCAGAGGTTAAGAGCACTGACTATTGTTCTTCCAGAGGTCCTGAGTTCAATTCCCAGCAACCACATGGTGACTCACAGCCATCTGTAATGAGATCTGGTGCCCTCTTCTGGCCTGCAGGCAAACATGCAGACAGAACACTGTATACATAATAAATCTTTAAGAAAAAAAAAAGATTTAAATCCAATGAAATGTCTTTGCCACCCACAATGGGGGAGACGGCAGGAGGAAGCTCAATAACATTACAGGGAGGAGGCAGCTGCCATTCTGCTGAATACAAACTCGGTCCATGAAGAAATGAAGAGGCATGCCGAAAATGTTCTCAAGATGAATAAAGCCATGAAACAAATCATGTATCAAAACCTGAGAAATAGCCAGGGCTGTTCTCATACTACTAGATACTACACCAAAAAGACCTTGAACTATCTAACTGTGCCTCAAGGAGGACAAAACACCAGAACAAACTCTCAACCTGGAATCAGTACAGAGAAGACATAATAAAGATCACAGAAAAACCAAATGAAATAAAACAATACAAAAGATCAGAGAAATGAAGTGGTTTTTTTTTTTAAGGAACAAAATTGAAAAAACTAACATACACAAATACACAGATTTTTTTTAAGATTTATTATTTATTTTATGTATGTGAGTACTCTACCTGCATACACGCCATAAGAGGGCATCAGATCTCACTAGAGATAGTCCTGAGCCAAATTCTGCGGATGCTGTAGTCTCACCATGATAAACCTAAGTGTGGGAACACATTTACTAATTAGCTAGACTTAGCCATTTCACAGTGTGTGTCCTTCAAAATATGATGTCTGATCAAGACATAATTTTATCAGGTCGATATTAAAAATACACAATTTTAAAACCTAGGTAAAGCTGGAAAAGAAATCCCAATAGTTCTTCTACACTGCTCCTCCTGAAACTATTCTCATTGTTAAAATGATCCTGTTTCTTGCTTGCCTTTCAGCCTCACCCCAGTGGGGACACTCAGGAGGAAGGTAGTTTCACAGCTTTAAAAGAAATGAAAGCACTCCAAACTCTGAATAGGGATTCTTACTATTTCATGAACTATAAACCACAGACTAGCCTCCATTTTGAAATTCTAAACTACCTGTATATATTTTTTAAAGGAAAAAAAAAATGTAGCATATTCTAATGTATGCATATGTGCAGGTATTTCTTGGCAGCTCATAAAATATGAATTTTTCTCCAAAACAATATATGTAAATTTGAGGCCAAGAATAATTAGTATGTCTTGCTCGGTCTGCTCTGAATGCACTAAGCTAGGTTCGCCCACACCTGAACAGAGTGGAAAACATTTATTCTGTTAGAGGTCCTTATGATGCTCTGTAGTGAACATGCAGATTTCTGTTTCTTCATCAACTGGAAATGCCTTGCCCCTGCCCATATATGCTGTAAGAATAAAGTAAACTCATAGTACAGGTAACTATTCAAGACATTAGTTTGTTTGTTTGTTTAATAATGCATTTCCCACTAAAAGCAATTCCTTCTGCTTCTCTGATTAGTTTCATGTGTATTTCAATGTTGTCCTTTGCTGAATTTAAAGCACTGGCTATAAGCACATCAGAATGTAATTAGGTTTGCTTGTTGCAAGGGCTTTCCAGGTTCTTTGCATCTTATGAAGGGCTGAATCCCAGGATCACTCACAGACACAGGACGGCACAAGGACCTTCCCCAGCACTTCTTAGACTTTAGTCACAGGAAGTACACAAGCTTCGAATCTCTGTCCTTATTATGTTGATGTGCTAACTAGATGAGTCGCTAAGACAGACACAGTAAACACTAAATTGTGAAGAAAACAAACAAACAAACAGCACTTGAACATAACTAGTATTTGGAGAGTCCCTGGGGAATGTGGGGGGTCTTATGGGGCATTGTTTGTGTCCTAATTATTCAGGACAGAGGATTTCCTGTCCTCAAGAAAATTGAATACTGAGAATGGACTGTGAGGTGATTGTTTCACTCTGGAAGAGTCCTTGTAAATACAGATTTCTGAGCTTCAGTAGTTAGAGTGGATTCTCCACACACATCATGTTTTTGTGTTTCATCCAGTGCTGACCTATACAACAAGGGTAGCAACTGAAGGGGGGTGGGGCTGGAGAGCTTCCAGCTCTCAAAACAGCCAGCAGAGATAATGATTTGCTCTAAAAACACTTCTTGGACAGATACATAGTGCAATTACTAATAACAAAGCTTTTGTGCAAAAAAAATTTAGATAACATTTTATACACTAAATGTAAACGAATTCTTGTGTGATTACATTTGAATGGCAAAGGAAATATTTAGACAGCTGCTTCTATGTCTGTAATTTGGGGCTATCAAAAGTGAGACTAGGGGCTACAGAGATGGGTCATTGAGCAGGACCCCAGTTCAGTTCTGAGCACCTGTGTGGGTCTACCCACAACCACCTGTAACTCTGCCTCCAGGGAATTCAACACCCTCTTGTGGTCTCCTCAGGCACTTGCACACATGTGTACATCATGCACATGCATGCGCGCGCGCGCGCACGCGCGCGCGCGTGCGCACACACACACACACAAATATATATTAAAACAAATTTTTAAAAATCAAGACTAGTTAAATCATTTACTAGTAGATGTAGAGTAACCAGGTAGCCTGTACCTGGACTAAAGATTCTTAAAGGGCAGTTCACCCCAATGTGTGGAGTGTATGTCATCCAGTGTGTGTGATGTATATCATAGCCACGCGTAAAGAGAACAGCTTCACATAAGTCCAGTGTGTGGGATATCAGTCATATCCACAGTAAAGAGAACAGCTTCACATTAGTCCAGTGTGTGGAATGTGTAGTAGGAATCTTAAAAGGTCTTATTAATAAGAACAAACCTGAGGCCAGTTATTGGGGTGAATGCTGGAAGATCAGAGAAGCAGAACAAGCCACAGCTACCTTACCTCGCCAGTTCCTCAGCTGGTCTTGTTTCCTCAGACTGGAAGCCTCTGAGTCTTCATCCAGAAGGATCTCAGCTGAACTGCTGCTCCAAAGCCTATAAGCTTAACCAGCCAAATGCTTAACTTTCTGGTCTTCATGCCTTATATAATCTTTCTCTTTCTGCCCCCACTCCCTGGGATTAAAGGCATGTGTCACCAAGCTGGCTGTATCCTTGAACACACAGAGATCCACCTGGCTCTGCCTCCCAAGTGCTGGGATTAAAGGCATGTACCACCACCACGTAGCTTTTGCTATAGCTTGCTCTGACCCATTTTCTAGCTACTATTTTTGGTTCTGTATCTAGTGGCTGTCTGTTCTCTGAGCCCAGATAAATTTATTAGAATACACAATATTTGGGGGAACACAATACCACCACATTTCCCCTTTTTTGTCTAAAATTTTAAAAAGCTTATAACTAATACAAGAAACATCATATCCAATAAGTATATACAATATACACAGTCAAGATTACATTAATGATGTCTAGTCCAGTAACATTTGACAGATTCAGGCGGAAAAACTCCATTATATATAACAATGTCCAGTCCAGTAACATTTGATAAACTCAGGCAAAAAATTTTTCATTACCTATCCTATTTAAAACAAGTAGTTCCTTTTTAAATGCAGATCCAATAATTGACCTTTTCATCTGATCATATCCATATTCTCTCTTTTTTTGTTTTCATAATAGCTTCAGTAATATGCCTTTCGTCATTTTCCTCTTTCTCTTTTTAGAGTAGATTCAATGATCTACCCATTTATCCTATTATTTCTCTATCTTTTTTCTCAGAGTAGATTCAGTGATCTTCCTCATATCTATATTCTCCTTTTTCTTTTTTAAACAAAAACTATTTTTGGGTTAATTGTCAAGTCCTGTATCATTTGTCCAGCCGCTGCCTAATGAGAAAGTGCAGGGCTTATTTCAAGTCCTTGTTCAAGTAGTCTGTCAGGCTGGATCATCTCAGCTAGCCATCTCAAAATTGTCCTAAGCAGTTTGTAGTCCAAAGTCAATCTTTTGGTGGTGTTAATCAGCTTAATGGCTTTACCATAGTCTATGTGGAATTATTGTTGTGGGATCTTGTCATCCTTTTGAAGATTCTAAAGTCGCTGTTAGGTGTGGTCATGGTTCCCTGCAGGTTTTTTGTTTTGTTTTTGTGCCTCCTCTGTGGTTTGGAGTAATCATAGTCTGATAAATGTCTGTCTCTTGGAACCATGAACATTCTTCCCTAGAAGAGAACATCTTCACAGCAATTTCTCCCCACCATTTGTCTTGCCAAACTTTTCCAAACTGACCTTTGCCGATGCTTTCTTGTAACATGATGGTCCTGGCGATTCTTCTCTGAACAAGCAGCTGTAAACCCTTTGTCCCAGGTAGCAGCATCACCACAGTCACCAACACGATGACTCCATAGTTCCACCACTGTTTGTGGCTCCGCCCAGGTTGAAGCTTCTCCCAAGGAAGCCTCCTAGGCCAGCCTCAAAATCGGGATCCTCCTGCCTCTCCCTTCTTCAGTAAATCCTAGTGGCATGCACCACCACAACCAGCCAAGTGTAGCTCAGGCCTGAGCTGGGACCCTCAAGGCCACAGGCAAGAGGCTTTTTCATGAATTCGTACCACAAATGTTGGGCGCCAGATGTAGTAGGAATCTGAAAAGGTCTTATTAATAAAACAAACCTGAAGCCAGTTATTGGGGTGAATGCTGGAAGATCAGAGAAGCAGAACAAGCCACAGCTACCTCACCATATCCACATGTAAAGAGGACAGCTTCACATTAGTCCAACGTGTGGGATGTATGTCATATCCACATGTAAAGAGAACAACAGCTTCACATTAGTCCAGTGTGTGGGATGTATATCATATCCACACGTAAGGAGAAGAACAGCTTCACATTAGTCCAGTGTGTGGGATGTATATCATATCTACACATAAAGAGAAGAACAGCTTCACATTAGTCCAGTGTGTGGGATGTATATCATATCTACACATAAAGAGAAGAACAGCTTCACATTAGTCCAGTGTGTGGGATGTATATCATATCTACACATAAAGAGAAGAACAGCTTCACATTAGTCCAGTGTGTGGGATGTATGTCATATCCACAGTAAAGAGAAGAACAGCTTCACATTAGTCCAGTGTGTGGGATGTATATCATATCTACACATAAAGAGAAGAACAGCTTCACATTAGTCCAGTGTGTGGGATGTATATCATATCTACACATAAAGAGAAGAACAGCTTCACATTAGTCCAGTGTGTGGGATGTATGTCATATCCACAGTAAAGAGAAGAACAGCTTCACATTAGTCCAGTGTGTGGGATGTATGTCATATCCACAGTAAAGAGAAGAACAGCTTCACATTAGTCCAGTGTGTGGGATGTATGTCATATCTACACATAAAGAGAAGAACAGCTTCACATTAGTCCAGTGTGTGGGATGTATGTCATATCCACAGTAAAGAGAAGAACAGCTTCACATTAGTCCAGTGTGTGGGATGTATGTCATATCCACAGTAAAGAGAAGAACAGCTTCACATTAGTCCAGTGTGTGGGATGTATGTCATATCCACAGTAAAGAGAAGAACAGCTTCACATTAGTCCAGTGTGTGGGATGTATGTCATATCCACATGTAAAGAGAAGAACAGCTTCACATTAGTCCAGTGTGTGGAATGTATGTCATAGCCATGCATAAAGAGAGCAGCTTCACATTAGTCCAGTGTGTGGGATGTCAGTCATATCCACACACAGAGAACAGCTTCACACCTCCCAACTGTATGGGAGCCCAAGTGCCATACACTTAGAATGAAGTGACTTTGATTCAGAGTGCCCTCATTTCCTTTTGGAATGGAAGGACATCAGTGAACAAGAATGAAAGTTGATTGCATACTGTTTGCAGATGTGACAGAAGGTCAGAACGTATTGTCTGGCAGGTTTAATTAGCTTCTCCACAATTACAGAAATATTATGAAATGAATCTGTTGCAGGGATGCTTAATACCCAAATCCTTGAACTACTGTGCAATTGTCCACTCTTTTCTGTAATAGTTATTCTCACTAAGCAATGGATAACACACAGCTACTCTGAGTGAAGAGGGGGCTAAGCTGGGGTCTCAGTGTGAAACAATCTACTATTAAAAACATTTTTTTGACCCAAACACTACAGAGATAAGGTCTGTGATGGGGTACTGAGAATAAATTCTCAGGATTGTTTACATAACTTGTTTTCTATTTGTGGCTGCTCAATCAAGGTTTATGTATATTCATTTTTTTCCAGGCATGATTAGCTTCAAAAGCATAATAAACTTTAGGCTCACCATCCCAAATTAAAATCACAGTCATGATCCCAAAATTGCTAGTGGCAAAGTGCTACTATTTCCCATTCAAGGTAGTATCAGAGCAAAGATAAAAAACTAAATTAGCTCTGTGTGTGTGTGTGTGTGTGTGTGTGTGTGTGTGTGTGTGTGTGTGTGTATGTGTAAGCCACTATGAATTCTAGAATAAGTTGGTGTGTTAAACTGGCATTATCAACTAGGGGGGAAGCGCTCAACTTTGCCTATAAATTCAGGTCTCCCTGCTTTGTGAAGTCAGAAAAATGTGTCATATATGGGTGTGCTAAACAAAATAAACCCAAGAAAGACAATACCATTGGCATCCTAGGTGGAAACAGCTAACAAAATGAGTGTCATCAGAGAGAAATCTAACTGTTCAGAAATTCTCAGGCTGACCCTGGATAGAAAGCAGCGTGGCAGTCAGGGGGAATATCACTGCCATTGCCAGGGGCCCTGACACAGCTGTCCTGCTATTCTAAATCAGTGTTGGCTAATCCTTGACCTTGAGTTCTCCTCTAAAGTTTAGAAGCATCATTATCCTGCTGTTAGGTAAAAACTGCTGCCAACCTTATTCCCAAAGAAAGTCCTCATATCCCCCTACAGAGAAAAGTCATTTCAATATGAGACTCCACAAAAAAAAAAAAAAAAAAAAAAAAAACAGGTATCTAAATAAACAACTCCCAACAAATTTCACAAATGGAACATTTCTTTGGAAATAGCCTTGGTTTTTGTCCAAATATGGCTTTAGGTGATTTTTCCCTTCCCTTTTGTCTATTTGTTTCCAGTGCCTGGACTATGTCCCATGCCTATTGTGCTTTTAATTTTAACAAAGAACGAATTCCTGACGTCTCCCACTGTTTGGGTCTTTAAACACCTATTGAGACCATAATTTCTGTAATAGAACAATGCTCTGCAAAGATACCCAGTGCCCTGAAGTTAGCAGTTTCCCGGCATCCTGGGAGTCCAGTGCATCTGTGACCTGTAGGTGCTGCTGCAGATTTCTCATTACTGTCCCATTTCCCCATCACCTCCCACCTCTCCTCTCCAATCTTGTGACTAGCCAGAATTTCTACAGTGCTTCCCTCTGGTCATGATTCTTACTTTCTTTCCCAGCATTAGCCTTCATATGTAAAAGAGTATCTCATCCCAGGATTTAATAAAGTCATTCTGGGTGCATCTTATATGAAGATGTCCACCCAGTCACCTGCCTGTGGGGGCTAAAGGAAGTGAGTTCAAGATCAGAGAAACCGTGATCATGACTGATATAACTTCTTTAGGCCAAATCATCTCAAATTTCTCCCATGTTAACACTTCTCTCGGTGTCCTTTCTTGCCCACCTTATGATTTTTGCATGTTGTATCTTAACTGGTATCCTTTATAAGGAATATTTTTGCACATATTATACATTTTTCCTTGAAGCGACAGTGATTCACTGTCTCTGATATGATGGTGTCCCCAAAAGAGACTGGAAAGTTAATGTCAATTCACAAACTAAGATGGCTTCTTTTTTTCTACCATTGGTAAGTGTAATGGAGAGGGCCTGCATAGTTCCTGTCTCTGTTCTAACATAATGAGGGCCACACTGTGGCAGTGACTTCCTTTGTCTGAACATCAAGTTCACAAAGAAAAAAATTATACTGATGTTTACAGACCCCATTCATCTTTCAATTGATGGTTATTACATTTTTGTTTTTAACTAAGTCAAGTTTAGAATTCTGGCTTGAATTCTAAACAAATGAATTTATTCTAAAGAATAAATATATAGTTAGCTTTTCAAATATGAGACTACTTAAATGTCATCTGAGAAATTTTCTTAATTTTTAGGCAAAGTATTGTACATGTAGTCTTTCTATTCTCTTTATAAGTAGTTGATGAACGATGTACACCATTCTCTATAGCAATTAGATTTGTTACTCATTTCAGAAGAGTTTTATAAGAAATGTTACAATAGACAAAAGATTAAAATACTCAGTAGATGACCGTAAACTTTCTGTAATGTCAAAATATGTATAAGCAGAGACCACTCATCTTTGACACAAATATAAATTCTGGGAATTAGGATTGTTTGACCAATATATATATATAGTTAAGTGAACATATGTTCATTATTTTCATGGGAAGTTGTTTTATTGTTGATATCTGAGGTTTGGGGGTTTATTTGGTTTTGGGATTCGTTTGGGTTTTTTTTTTTTTTTTTTTTGTTTTGTTTTGTTTTCATTTTTTCCAAACAAGGTTTCTTTGTGTAACAGCCCTGGCTGTCCTGGAACTCAATTTGTAGACCAAGCTGGTCTTGGACTCACAAAGATCTGCCTGTCTCTGCCTCTTGAGTACTGGGATTAAAGGCGCGCACCACCACCCGACTGATAAATGAGGACTTTAAGTGATATGTTTAATGTAGAATCTTTGCTATTTCCTGATGACCATTAGTTTGTCATAAATATATAACTGATGGGTTTGGTAGTTTGCCTGAGTCTCGAGCCATTGTTTTATACTATGCTCTTCCTGCATATTTAACGTAGGCTTCTTCTGCTCCCTTCCCATAGACTACCAACCACCTCATCTGACAGTTGAAGAGATTCAACTCTCGGTTTAACCACAGCACTGGCATAAATTTTTCAATGGAGCGGTGAAGTTATCTAAGAGTGCTTTGTTTAATTTCCCCATTCTTTAAGGTGAATGTGAGGTCTCTAGAGTGTTTCACTCCAGTTACTCAATGCAAATTATGTTGCCAGGAGCAAAGGAAAATCACTACTTGACAATCAGTCACAGTCTCTAGGCCCAGTAGTTAACGAAGTTAGTTTCAATCAGCACAAAGCATAAGCAGCTACTGGAATGTTCATTAAAACTGTGGTGGCCAGGCCCACCTCCATCATTCTGATTCAGTAGTTTTCTGATAGCAGGTGTCAAGCATTTGCATATTAATAAAACTATTGGTGCAATGAGGAGATGGTTCAGTTCGTAACATACTTGCCTCACAAATATGAGCACTTGAGTTCAGACCCCTACAACCACATAAAAAGCTGGACATGTGGACACATGCCTGGAATTCCATTGATGGTGAGGGGAGAGCTCGTGAGCCAGCTAGCCTGGCTTGCTTGCAGTTCCTGGCCAATGAGATACCCTGTCACCAACAAAAAGTGAAACATACCTAAGAACGGAACACCAGGCATGGTCCTCTAAGCTCCAAACATGTGCTATACATGGGCACACCCAAATTCACATCCAAGAAATAGTCAATTAAAAAGACAACAAAAATAACAAGGGCAACAATGGCTTTCAAATTCAGCAATGAAACAGTTCTCAAACCGTCCTTCCCAGTTCCAAAATATATACACTTGGGGTGGCAGATAATACTTCTTAAACTTTTCAAAAAGCTCCCTAGGATGGAAAAAACCTAATTTAATAAAGAATGACACAGCCCATAGGTCATTAACTCCAATGCATGTGTTAGGAAGATGGCCAAGAGCTAGCGTGGCCCATTTTCATTATTCACTGAATGTGGAAAAGATTTTTGCCAAGAGCAAAGGGGGAAAAAAAAGACATTATCTTTTGTAGTCATTGGAGCAGAATCTTTAGTTGATCCTCCCACTGTTGTGAGTAGACAGAAAGAATTACACATGATTATACCACTTAGGGAAGCTATAGAAAGAAAGAAATGGAATTATTTTTATTCAGAGCGGCTGATTTGTTGTGATCAGAAAGCAAGGAATTTTCGAATACAGAGGAGTGAAAGGATGCATGTGAGCACTATAAGACACTGGGCAGACTGCTAGCTGTCACAACTAAAAATGAGGCCAGCGCTACAGCAGTTTTGAAAGCTGCATGGCAGATGTTAATCCATGGTTGAAAACTCTCAGTATAGGTTTTAAATTCCTACTAGAAATGTACAGCACCCACACCACGTGAACAGTGTACATTCCCGAAAAATCATCGCTCGTTCAAGAAAGGGTGGGGAGCAGCAGACACATGACCTTGCAAAGAAAAGCAGCTAGATACTCTCCTTTTTGGTCAGAGTCTCAATGGCTGAAGTATTTCAGTCTTCCAAAAAATACTCAAGGAGGCAAGGCTCCATGGGAACTGGACAGTGATTTAAAGACAAAGTGATCATCCCAAGTCATCTTCCAAAAACCAGTTTTCATTTCCTAACCGAGCCACACAAGCCCAGCAACTTTGTGGCACTTGTGTAGCACAAGAAGTGATGCTGTAGATAAATTTCACAGTTCACCCCAAGACCATCTACTGACCCAAGATTGTATAGAAACATAGCCAGGGCTGTGCATTGTTGATACAAAGGAAATAAACAGCAGTTCATAGCAAACGGGAACAGGAAGATGGAAGGTACTTCTACCCCATTTCACTGTGCACATGGGATAGAATTTACATGGAATATAAGGGACAAGGAATAGGGGGACAGGCCCAGGTGGTGGTGGTGCACGCCTTTAATTCCAACACTTGGGAGGCAGAGGCAAGTGGATTTCTGTGAGTTCAAGACCAGCCCGGTCTACAGAGTGAGTTCCAGTACAGCCAGAACTACACAGGGAAACCGTGTCTGAAAATAAAACAAAATAGGGGTACAGAAAAAAATCAAAATCAATAACCCAAATAAGGATGATATAAAATGGAAAGAACTATGTCTAGTGTAAAGAAAGCATAAAATGGTTAATAATTCAGCTTAATCTAAATTAATCTGGTCCAGTTAGTTTAAAAATAAAAAGCAGTATGCATGTCTGTTCTGACCACGTCTGGGTAGACAATCCTGAAAACATCTCTTTAGACCCATTAATCTCCTTCTCTCTTCTCCCACCCCGTTGTCTCTGATTTCTTCTGTCCTTTGAGTGAGAAGTAAATAGTGGGCATTCTTCTGGTGTGTTCTGCCAACCCCTAACTCCTCTGCGCAGTTTAATTCTGAGAGAGCAAGGACCAGAAAGAGCTGCCACCACAGTGTACACCTGGCTTCTCAGGAACCTAAAGAGTATAGCAGGGGGGGTGCCAGCAAAGAGTTCATATGTGACAGTGTTTTGGGCTACAGTCTGTTCTGATGCTTTAGTATCTGTTATATGCTTTATTTAAAAATCAGACAAATACATAAACCGTGTAACCCAGATAGCTTGACGATGAACACCTCGGCAGCACCAAGATTCTGAAGATGGGTATTAACTTGAATTGCAGTGGACGAGCAGATAGGAACATGGTCCCGGATGTCACGGAAGCGGCTGTTAAAATGGAAATACTGCTTTTACCAGGAAGGGAAATTGAAGACACTGAAAAAGCAGCTAGTGAAAATTACAGGCAGGAACTCAAATGCATGACGGGCTTACCCTGGGCTGGCAGCTAATAAACAGATTGCTATGACAGCGTATAGAGAGACTTCAGGATGATGCGCTATCAAGATAGGAAGCCACCTACACTCACAAAGATCAACACCAATCAGAAGTTGATGGCACATGACCCACCCTTTATTCTCATGTCTCATCTTAAAGGTTGACACAGTTACAGAATTTGTCCATTTATAGGTACATGAACTATCGGGATAGGGACTGGTCTATTGGGTTTATGATAAAGGAAACTTTATCCACTTTTATCAATAAAATGTGATGCCTAATAGAATTAATCAGACCAAGGTCTATAATCATAAAAGGATGGTTTTATTCTTTTTTAATCTTTCAAATGTCCCAACATCAGGACTACAAACTGTAGTAATGACACACCTCCACAAGAAAGTTGGTTTGCTGTTAAGGATCCTTGGTCATTAGATGGAAAAGCCTGTCTACCTCAAGTTATTTCCATAATTATCACTATGAAAAGACTAAAGTGCATGAATCACATTAGAATCCCAGTGTTTGAAAACCTTTTATACACTCCACACAGCTTTGGTATTTTCCAGTGCCCATATGATTTTAAGGTACTGTCTACGTAACACACATTGGACAGATTCATCTACTAAGTCATGGGGGAGAAGTGGACTAGAGGTCTGGTTTTAGAAGTGATTCAATGATGTATGCAATTTCCCTGAGTAAGGTTTGGTTGTAGGTGAGTAAAGCAGCTCAAAACTTAGCAGACTTTTGTTGTTGTTGTTTTTGTTTTTCGAGACAGATTTTCTCTGTTTAGTGTAGGTGTCTGTCCTGGATCTCACTCTGTAGCCCAGGCTGGCCTCGAACTCACAGAGATCCACCTGGCTCTGCCTCCTGAGTGCTGGAATTAAAGGTGTGCGCCACGGCACCGCCACCCAGCCTTATCAGACATTTTGATAGTGTAAGCCCACATGACTCACAAAAATATTTCCTCCTAGCCTATGTTTAAGACATATTTTATTCAGATTATAATAAAAGAGGAATAAATATATAGAAAAAAATCAAGAAATAAAAAATGTGAGTGCCAAGATTCTTGAAATGGAAAGAAACCTTGTATGAATAAAGACTATCTTTAAAGCTTGAACATTAATTTAGCCAGACCTGGGACACCACTGGATATTCCAGAGGACAGCCTCTGATAGGCAAGCTGCAGTCAGCTCCTGTACAGCCAGCAGGCTTTGGGAAGGGCGTCTTTTATGTATATTCCAGCTCCACAGGAAAGTGAGAAATGGTTTCTCTTTGTCATTCTCTAAAGCATGGGGCCTCTGCTGAGGCTCAGTGTGGTTCTGTTGGTAATTGTTTGTTCTGCAAGCATGAGGACCGGAATCCAGATCCCCAGCCCTCATACACACCTCTGTTACCCCAGTTCTGGAGAAACAGAGGCAGGTAGATCCTGTTTGCACATTAGCCAGCTAGTCTAGAAATGGTGAGCACTAGGCTCAGTGAGAAACTGTCTTAAAAAAAATAAGGTAGAGAACAAGCCAAGCAGTGGTGGCGCATGCCTTTAATCCCAGCACTCGGGAGGCAGAGCCAGGCGGATCTTTGTGAGTTCGAGGTCAGCCTGGTCTACAGAGCGAGATCCAGGAAAGGCACAAAGCTACCCAGAGAAACCCTGTCTCGGGGGGGAAAAAAAAAAGTGGAGAGCAGTGGAGGAGGACAGGAACAGATGGACGTGGATAGACACATGCATACACACTGAGGAGAACTCCTGAAGAGAAGCTGTGTCTGCAAACACTGACTGATGAGAACAGCAGTCCTGTAGAGAAAGCTGAATGGTACGGGTCCAGAGGCTATACTTTATCTTGGGCTAATTCTGGACTGTGGAACAGCCATTGCTTGCCCACCTCTGTGTCTGAACTAAGATCTTATGAATAACAGATAGAGCCTTTGGAATCTCTTAACTGAGAAGACCGCTAGCTTCCACTAACCCAGAACTTAAGTATGTCATGAGATAGCATCTTGGGCCTATTGGAAAGCTTTCCCCCATCTTGCTATAACTACCTTTCTGACATAGCCACCAATGTATTTTGCCTTGATTTTTAACTTTATTTGTTCTGTAAAACATTGTAACTGCTTCCACATTGGAACATGGAATTTGGGATAATCTAAATCTGTGTTCCTGGCCCATGGGCACTTAAAATGGCTCTAGAATAAATTATCTCTTATTCTCCTTAATGTAAGAGCTGTGTGTTTTCTCCATTGATCACACACGCAGACACATGGCACATGCATGATGCACAAACACACACCACACGCCCAGCACACACACACACACACACACACACACACACACACACACACACAGCACTCAAACCAGTCTTCATCTAGTTCTAGAAATATGTGATGACCTAACCCAAACTACTGCCAATTTCAGAGTTTATATAAAGTTTATATAATGGCATCCCACTAAAAACTCTGAACTCTGTATGCCTGTGTAGAAATAAAATCTCTGGCTTTCTTTTAAAACAAATTGAACTGTGTGCATCTTGTGAGTTAGATTGGGTTATGCTAATGCTAGGTGTTGGTGACATGAGCACTCCAAGGCATGGTTAAGGGAAAGGCTTTTATCATTGGTGAGAGAGAGAACAGCCAGAGGCATCTGGAAGAGTCCAGAGCAGAGAAAGTAGTATGAACATGGCCAGCAACTGGACCTGGCCAAGAGAGACGCAGGAGCAGAACAGACAGAGAAGAACCAGAGAGGGAGAGCAGGGAGATGGGCAGGAGAGAAACAGAGAGAAGGAAAAAGATAGAATAGCTAGCTAAATAGCAGGGTTTTAAGGAGAATGAGCCACTACCACGAGGGATGTCCCGCTCCCCCATCCCACCTCACCCACCCACCCACCCCCTGTCCTGGGGAAGTTAAGGGTAGAGGAGGAGAAGAGCTAAGGTGCCAGCCTGGACCCTGAAATTTATAACATGTAGTTGGAGAGCTTCTCTCCAGGTGCCACCAAGCCCTGTTAGTCCAACAACCCACTTGTAAAATAAACACACAGACATTTATATTATTTAAACTGCTTGGCCATTAGCTCAGGCCTACCTTTGTCTAGCTCTTACTCTTACCTTTAGCCCATTTCTATTAATCTATACTTTGCCACATGGCTTGTGGCTTACCAGTACCTTATCTCTTTCTTGTCATGGCAGCGGCTGTATCTCCCTGCCCCAGCCTTCACTTTCCAGAATTCTCCTCCTCCTTGTCCCGCCTACCCTATCCTTCCTGACTGGCTACTGGCCAATCAGCACTTTATTTATTTTAACCAATCAGATCGACACATTTGACATGCAGAACATCCCCCAACAATATCAGGTACTTGTTGTGATACTGAGGGAGCCTGGAGGCCAGCTAATAGGCTCTCCAGATGGCCATTTGTCCCTTCTGCCTTTGGAATTTGAGGAAATGGAGTTTCCTTTGGATTGAACACTAAACAGTTTAATTATAGACTACTGCTTACAGCTAAATGCTAACCTGCTAATCTCTAAATAGAAAAAAGTTTTCACTTACACATTCCAGAAGGCAAGGATAGACTGACCTGCAAGAAAAGGCCTTGGTACAAAATAGGCTAGGCCCTTCTGAACCAAGGGAGAGATTTGCTCAAGTGTCCCTAAATGAATTTCCTACTTTACAGAAATGAGAACATCTGGGGAGAGGGAGTGGACCAGTGGGACAGAGGAGAAGGGCCAAGAAAGGATCATGGGCAGATAAACATGAAAAAAAAAAAGATGTAATACATGAAAACATTGTAATGAAACTCGTTATTTTATATTCCAAGTAAAAAATTACTAAAACAAATAACTTCTGTAACAGCATGAAAAAAAGAATTCCATAATTTATATAGACTACTAAGAATTAGCTATGTTGAGTTCATACCAGTTGCTAGCTTATATTTTTGGATTTTTTTGTTTGCTTGTTTGGTTGTTTGGTTTGATTTTTCAAGACAGGGTTTCTCTGTGTAACTGCCCTGGATGTCCTAGAACTCGCTCTGTAGACCAGGCTGGCCTCGAACTCACAAGATCTTCCTGCCTCTACCTCCTGAGTGCTGAGATTAAAGATATGTACAACCATGCCTGGTTTATCTTATTTTTTGTTTGTTTGTTTTTAAGATTTATTTATTATGAATACAGTGTTCTGTCTGCATGCCAGAAGAGGGCACCAGATCTCATTATAGATGGTTATGAGTTGCCATGTGGGTGCTGGGAATTGAACTCAGGACCTCTGGAAGAGCAGCCAGTGCTCTTAACCTCTGAGCCATCTCTCCAGCCTGCTATCTTATGTTTATAGTTGATTTGGCTCTTAAATAAGCACTGTCTTAAAATAGCTTTTGAGTTATTTTGAGTTGTGCTTATCTCTTAACTTTTATACTGTCAAACAGCTAGTCATTAATTTTCCTTGATGACACAGACCAGACTTTTACATGTGGAACATGAGTGTTAATGCCTGTTAAGGTGCAAAATAAGTTTAATAAGGAAATAGTGGATAGCTGTTGAATGAAACACTTGGTTGATTATGTATCTCTGCCTCAAAAGTTAGTAATAGATTTTTAAAGCATGATTCATACTAGCTCATTCAAATTAGCACATTTAAATTTTATCAGTAAGAAACAAATAGTAAAGCATTTACAAACAAAATTTATTTATTAGTAGATGTCTTCAGGAAGATTCATTCATATTGTTGTTTTTAACAGTAAAGCCTTAGTATATGGAGTATGTTTTACAAATAGCACAGTTTGCCTGGGAGAGAGAAGAAGGCTTAGCATGGGGGCCAAAAAGCAATTTTTCTATTCGACATTAATTCCTTTTCTATTCAACATCACCTCCTTGAACACTTTTCTTCTCTTAACCTCTCCTCCACATTACACTTTCCGGCTCAATCTGACCATGCAAACAGCCAGTACTGTAGATCAAAGGGCGGCGTGTGATCGCCTGTCCTCATTTCTGCTCCCTGCTTAATTAGCCAGTGTTGACATTAATGCATGGTCCAGTATTACCGTGTTTGCTCTCCTTTGAAGCCCTGCGGTCTTTGAATCCTATTATTTCAATGTCATCTCTTTTCTTGGGGGAATGGAACAGGGCAAGGATGAGAAAGAATATTTATCTTTCCCTTGTTCTTTTCAAGTTTTCAAGGTTTTGATATGCTTTATTCTTAAATGTGGATAATCATATGACATTGTAACAAATTGCGGTAATTTGAATTTTGTTCTTGCCTTTTGAAATTTTTAGTCATTATCTTCAGCCAACAATCTCAAAGAAAACAATGTGATAAAAGGAAAAGTTAAAGATTCAGATGTGGTATTTCTGTTGTTTAGATGTTATACTAAGTCTTTGTCCAAAGTGTTCAGATAGATTGCCAAAAAAGGAAACATAAAAACTACATTGCCTTTGTTTTAACTAGGAACTGTCTATGTAATTGCCTTTCTCTCCTAGTCCGTAACAAACCAGGAAAGAAAGTAGACTACATGGCATCCTATGAAGTACATTTGATAACCGCTTAACTGCTACTGTCTGGGTTTGCTTTTAAAGTTCCTTTTGAACGTACAAATGAGGAAGGAAATTTAAATTCCCATGACGTCCTATTACAGGGTAAACAAATGGCTCTCAATCTTGTGGAGTGCCACAATCAGCAGGTGGCTTTGCAAAAGCTACAGGTTGCCGAGCCTGCCTCCTGAGGTCTGGGAGGTGACCATCCAGGCATTTGCGCAACTACCCAGTCTCCAGCTGGTGCTGATGGTGCTGATGTAACCAAAGGAGATTTCTGTTGCCTGGTTTTCTTGAAAAGTCAAAGTTACAAGCTGACCAGGGCCATCCACACAATCATGTGGAAGTTGAGAGAAAGCCCCTGCAGATCTTTAACTATACTGATGTGCAGTTCTACTCCACAAAGCAAAGTGAATCCAGTAAAACCCAAGATTTTACCTGACCCTGCTCTGCTCTCCATCCCAGATGGTTGCAATATACCTAGTCCTTTTTGAAAAGTTTCCGTAACCCCCCAATATTGGGTTTCTCTGCTGATGTGATAAATCAGAACAGGCCAAGTTAATAAGTCCAGGTTTAATCTGAACAAAGCATTCCTGGGTTGTCCCAGGGAAAGAGGAGAAACCACGAGGCAAGTCTATGGGGTGGGTCTTAGATACCTTGTAGGCATGGTCTTTGAACAGTCCAGAGAAGCCAACCCTTGGCAGGCTTTCTGAGGGCGGGGTCTAGAATGGAAGGAGTGAGGCTGGAGTGAGCCTCCCAACACTTTCCCATAAAAATACATTAGTCATACTCCACCCATCAGATGAAAAGTTCTCTCTCCACTGCTGTGGATATCGCTCTTATAAATAAAGTGCTGATTGGCCAGTCGTCAGGCAGGAAGTATAGGCGGGACAAGCAGAGAAGAGAATTCTGGCAAGTGGAAGGCTGAAGCAGAGAGACACTGCCAGCCACTGCTATGAAAAGTGAGATGTAAGGTTCTGGTGAGCCACAAGCCACATGGCAATTAATAGACTAATAGAAATGGGATAATTTAAGATATAAGAACAGTTAAGAAGAAGCCTGCCACGGCCATACAGTTTATAAGTAATATAGGTCTCTTGTGTGTTTTCTTGATTGGGTCTAAGCAGCTGTGGGACTGGCGGGTGAGAGAGATTTGTCCTGACCCTGGGCCAGGCAGGACCAGGGAAACTCTAGGTACCCTCCAAGCACTCCTCTATTCCAGAATTGTCCTTTAATTTTCAGATCTAGCATGACATCATAGAAAAAAGTACAAAGGCCTGAGGTAAATTATTGTGTTGAGCCACAGTTTCTCCAGCAAAACAAGGATAATAGCATCTGCCCTGCCTAGCTGTATTAGATGGGTCTGAAGAGGTGATGTATGTACAAAATCAAGCACAATACTGAGCCCACAGGAGGCTACTTCACCAACTACATCCATCCTCAAAATTCCAGCCTTTGCATGCTGTGGCATTAGCCTCCCTGTCAACCATACTCCATGACATCTTCCACAAATGCATAGTGTCTTAGTCAGGGTTTCTGTTGTTGTGACAAAACACCATGACCATGGCAACTCTTATAAAGGAAAATATTTAATTGGGCTGGCTTACAGTTTAGAGGTCTAGTTCCATTATCATCATGCCACGAAGCATGGTGGCATGCAGACATGGTGCTGGAGAGATAGCTCAGAGCTCTACATCTGGATTGGCAGGCAGCAGGAAGAGACACTGAGCCACTAGGCCTGGCTTGGGCTTTTCAAACCTCAGAGCCCATTCCGCCAACTCCCAGTGACAGACTTCCTCCAACAAGGCCATACCTACTCCAAGGCCATACCTACTCCAAGGCCACACCTCCGAAAAGTGCCACTCCCTATGGGGGCCATTTTTATTCAAACCACTAAACAGAGTGAGGGGATAAACATATTAGGTGGGGGGGGGAGGTTCTGTTTTTCAAAAGACAGAAGCAAGGGTTATGACTTTTGCAAGAAAGTAGAGCCCCTGCAGTCAGAGCTACAGAATCTGTGGCCATTCTAATCACCTCTGGCCAGACAGCCTTAGCTCCAGGTAACCTTGCCATCAAACAGAACACAGCACCTGAAATGGCACAGCTTATGACAGTCAGTTGACAACCAGGGACATCACTGAGAGGCGAGCGTGACTGTTTACTTCGAAGCCAACTGCTATCTTACACGATTGCCATGTTCCCTGGGGTGTCTGTAGTACATCTGATTCCCATGAGATCCATGCCCAAGCTTTACATAATCAAAGCAAAAACTGGAGTATCATCTTTCCATTCATCCCTTTAAACAATAACCACAGTAATTTTTAGAATCAAGAAGTCAGTCCTAGCTAGACTTAGAGACTGTACAGAGTCAGTCCTTTCGAAGCACACATCTTGCATCCCCAGACAGAATACTTGTAAGCAAAGAAATTTTGCATCTGTATCATAAGTGATGAAAGCTGTTCTCTTGCCTTAATTCCATAATTCCTAAGCTGTTCATATATATATAGTTTATATTGGGTTTGGTGTTAAAAGTTGTCTAGAAATGACTTAAGTTACCAAGAGGATTGCACAGACTGTAGGCAAACATCAGAGCATATTATATAGAGAATCTGACCATGTCTAGATATTTGTATCCAACCTCCCGTGGATACAAAAGATGATTCTCCTTTCAGCAAGGTACATGCCGTCTAGGTACTAAGTCATCTTGGGTACTGACTCCCAACAGTGTGGCCTTGAATAAACCCTATTTTTAAGCCAATAGAATACTGGTGACCAAATTGAATATATATGTATATATACATATATTAGGATATATGTGTGTATATATATTTTAATATACATACACTAAAGTCAGGTGAGTCCACTTTCATATATATGAAGTGAGAATGGGGCATAATGTTCCTATCATGCTCGGTATTCCTGCAGTCAGTCATGTGTACCCCTGCGTAGCAGCAGTGATAAAGCTCAGGTTCGCCTCTTACCTCTAGAATAAATGTCTCCTCAATTCCTTTTGTTGGTCAGTAAGGAACTACCACATGAAAGAAAGCTATTAGAAACAAATGTTTGTGAGTGAACTCACTAGGAAGAAGGACAGTTTAGAAGGCATCAATCCCTGGCTTTGTTAATGGAACATGTCGTAAGGTACTCCAGCACTTACAGAACCTCAAACCCTCCTCCAACCTTCTTACAGCAGAGGTGAGGCCACCTAGACTCCACCCCTTCACAAGTGAGGACAAGTTTCCCCCACACCTTTCCATCAATGGACACACATCCCTCTCAGGACCGCTCATTTTGCAGGATGTACCGGCTCCTTTCTACAGCTGCTGTGTCCCACTGGGCCAGCAGGTGCTGCCATGGAAACATGCTCAATCTTCCGATCTCTCCTCAAGTTCCAGCTTTGAACTAGAAGAAGAAGAAAAACAAATCTGAGTTTCAAAAGGGATTTTAAAAAACAAACAAAACTTTTTCACAGTAGAGATCAAGAATTGATAGATTAGGAAGGGTCTGATTTCAGTCAGTTCTTCAGTGCACCGGAAAAACACCCTTCTGAGACAGGCAAGCCAAGAGAGAAACTCCCACAGGTGTTTCCTCTGTGGTGCAAATCTAAACAGCCCCCTCCATTCCAGCACAACAACGCTGGAGGCGAGGAAAACGCCCGCAACAAAGATGAAAAGCAGGCGAGTTCAGTAAAGCCCACGACTCCCCTGGAGCTGGTTTGATGTAGAGATCTCTGAGAAAGCTCCTTAAATCCTGGCGTGTGAGGGAGGGCTTAGGGAGAATCAAAATGAAGATCGTAAGACACCATAGCCATCCAGACTGACGTTTGTGAAGTACGTGGTAATCAAAACACACCCGGGAAATGCGACTCCCAGGAGGTTAAGGGTCTGGATTAATGCAGCTGGTTAAAACCCCCTGCTCTGGCTTAACAGCTACCTACTTGAGATACAATGTAACAAACAACCGTACTTTAAAAAATCAATTTAAGGCACCGTCCCAGTGACAAAGAGCCTGTGCGCTGCCCTTCCTGAAGAAAGTGCAGTCCCCCCATGCCGCAAATATCCAACGTATTTGAATGAACGATTATGAAGTCATTAAATGACATGAAAGAATGAGGAAAGACAACCTTATTGGATTACTTTTCCCAATACTTTTTTTTTTAGGGGGCAGGGGTGGCCATGAGAAAACTTAATGCTTCCACCAGAACCTGAGCGTAAATGTTTATGAGTTAGGAGTCTCCCAAGAAACAGAACCAGTAGAATGCATGTAGAAAGAGTAGAGAAGTTTACCCTAAGGAGTTGGGTCTTCAGCTATGGAAGCTAGCAACCCCGACATTTATGGAGCACTCTCAGGATGTCGGAGACCCAGGGAAGAGTCCATGTTCAGCCTGAAGGCATCTGCTAACAGGACTCCCTCTCCTGGAGGAAGCCAGCTTTAAAGCCTTCAACTGATTGGATAAAGCCCATCTAAGGCCTCTGTTTTTATTAACCGCATCTTTAGAGACTCCATCTCCAAAAACAGTCACACTCTGGGGTGCCAGAAGTTAGAATTTCAACATACAGATGGGAAAAGGTACATGATTCAACCCTAAAATGTCTTAATGGGTTTTGATATGGAGGAATTGGGGGAGAGATGGACGGACAGAGGGGCACAAGGCAGGTGAGAGCAGGAAAGGAGAAAAGAGGAAAGGAAGGGAATAGAAGAGCTTGGTAAAAATAGACTAACTTCTCAGAGCAGAGATTCTGAAAAGGTCGTGCCAGTGAGCACCAAGAACAGAATTACCTGAGAAATGTGAGGAAAGAGATTTCTCAGCTCCCATCCCCAACATGGTGAACACATAGGCGAGGCCAGGTAGTCTGGCTAATCAGCCCTGCCTGTGATCCCAGTGAAGGCTAACTCGGAGAGCAACTCTTCACAGCAGCTGCCACGTTACCAGAATGGTGCCACCTGAGAGAATTTCCAGCGTGCTGGTGTAAACATTGTTTAAACCATGTGTTTTCACTAAACATACTGTGCGGAATCGTGTTTGCTAAATAGGCCTCCCATCCATTTCCCCCCATACAATAGAAATGAAGCCACATTTCTAAGGCTCAGTATCATAACAGTATTGCAAAGGCACTTGGTACCTGAACACAGACGTCACTGGGTAAAAGAACCATGGGTATCCAAGAGAGCTACTTTACTGAATACTAGAACAGACTGATTGCTGTCTGTCTCAGTTAACTTATATAACTCCCGTGAACAGGCAAACTAAATCCTAATGGTTGAACTTAGTAAAATTCTTTCTACTCTTTAAAAATAAAGCACCTACACATAGAACTTTCTAGTGGCCTCTTTTGAGCAAGAGTCAATTTTATCACATGCTTCCAAACACCTGATTCAGCCTCACAACATTAGTCTTTAAACAGCCAATTTAAACAGCCTTTAAACACAAGCCAGTCCCCACCACCACCACCCCCAACACACACACACACACACACACACACACACACACACACACACACACACACACCCTACACACCCCATGCTGTTTGGGAACCTCAAGTATAAGGAACAAAGCATTGGCATTTGCTGTGGGCATTTCCAAGCCTTGGTGGATGGTCAGATCTGCAAACAAGGACTCAAAGTATCAACTTAGCTAAAGAAATCGGTGTCACTTGAAGCACACATGCTATCTGGCAATGCGGGTCCATGCCACTAAACATGGAGCTTATTTATGTCCAGGAAGCTTGAATCACTTGTCCCACCCAGTCCTGAGCAAGATAAAAGATACAAGCGGATTCTGCACAGTGCACGTGGAGCTGACGTGCATAATCATTTATGTAAATTATGGCTAAAGAATTTTCCAGTGGTCCAGGAAAAGAGATTATGATGTGCGGAACCTAGTTTTTCTCTCCGCAATCAAGAGTAAGATTGTCAGCAAGCCCTTCCCACTGGACCTGAACCTGAATAGGTCTCCTCTTGGTCATTCCGTCGCAGAATGACATCTGTAACATTAATACACTGGGGCAGGCCGGGTGTGAGTGAAGCTCCAGAGTGCTTGCCAGTTACACTAGTGAACTGGGTCCACATGGAACGGAGAGCATGCTCGGACTGAGCGGTTATACCTGCAGGCCAGTGATTGAAACGGTGATGTCTGCCGCTCGCCACATGACCAAGAGTGGCCCCATTCTTGGAAGCTGCGCGCTGTCATTTTTAAAGAAAGGGACTGGTTGTCACTCGTTTCTTAAGGAATAGAAGGCATTTGGTGTGAGTTTTTTTTTATTTTTTTCTTGTTGTTCAAATGAAATCTCCGAAGACTCCACAGTCTCTTCTTGTAAGAGGAAGGCATGGCGGTAACTTTTTTTCCCCAAAATTGTAAGATTTCACAGAACCCAAAGTATTTTCTTACCATAAGAATTTTTCATTCCTGAACTGCCAAGTTGTCAGGAAAACATATTCCATGGTTCCATGGGATGTTTACATTCTTCAGTAGGCAACTTTTTTCTAAATCAGACTTACAGTTTAAACGTCAGTTAATTTAACTAAAAGGGCTGAATATATCCGTCTGTGGGAAACACAAGACAGATTCATTAAAGTCATATCCTATCATCTCTTCTATCCCCAGCATGAAACAGGAATTTGCCAGATTTCTAACCCCTCACAGATTCCTGGCCTCCCCAAATTGAGAGTAAAATGCATGAATTTGACTCAAGGCAGCACCAAGTTGCAGATAACTCAGAATCCAACCATGAAGCCTGGAGCAGCCCCCACCCTCCAATTCTGGGGTAGATAGATCAGGCAAGAGAATGCTAAGGGTTTGCACAGAACTCTTCCGCCCAGTGTTATTGCACAGTCCTGACTTCAACCTTATCCTGTGTATTCTCTGGAGCATCCAAAGGTACTATCCATTCATGGGCGATTTGGCAGTGGGAGAAATGAAACAGAACTTGCATCGGAAGGGGTTGCCCAGGACCAAGGGATAAAATGAGGACTCATTCTGGTGCTGTGGTTCCTTCACGCTTCCTTGTGCCTTGTCCTCATGATGGAAGAAACAGAGATGTAGAAAAGCATCACTGACCAGTTAAATCTCACCAAATCTGGTCTCACCTATTTCATGCATTTGCCTTGGCTTCAGGGTCAGAATCTGACTTACAACCTCAGTTCTCTCTGCCCTCCTCTGGAAGATGCTTACCACAAATACTGCCTCTCTCTCCAAAGCTCGGTGAAGAAGAAAGTGTGCTCAACTTGGAAAGTGGCCTGCACATGTAGGATCTTGCTGGTTTTGTGGCTGTCATGTTTTATGGATCGGACGTAAATGCACATTATTATAGGAGTCATAAAAACCTAGCACAGTTCTCAACCAATGGGTCAGCCTAAGACCATGGAAAACACAGATATTTACATTCTGATTCATGACAGTAGCAAAATTATACTTATGAAGTAGCAACAAAAGTAATTTTATGGGTGGGGGTCATCACACATGAGGGAACTGTGTTAAAGGGTCACAGCACAGAGCATTGAGAACCACTGCTCTGGAGGGATGAATTGCTGGCCCTGAGCCTCAGTCTCCTCAGGTGCTAAAGAGGGTGATGATACGCTCTTCATGGGGAGGGAATGCACTGGGGTGGCCTGCAGTGGGGCTTTCCACAGGCCCCAGCAAGCAGTCACATGAGCTGAATTCTTCTGTAACTCCTCTGTGAGTCACTGTTTTCTCTAGATTGATCTCTGGAATTCCCCTCGAAGTGATTCGGACTTGTGGCTCATTATTTTCTGTGTACTTCCCCTATTAATATAGAGGGAGAAACAAAGTTAAATTTAGCGCCATGAGCCATGTTGAGAGGAAAACAGGTTCATGAGAAAAACCTCTTAGGGTTCTGAGAAGAAAAGATGTCACCAAACACAGAGGGCCTTTGATGATGGAAGAGGCAGGACACAGTCACCCCCTGTGGCTCTTCAGCACCAAGTGGCAGTGCCGCCGCCCCTCTGTCCCACTCCCAGACCCAGCCCAGTGGCCTGAGAAGCAGGAGAGCAGCAGGAAGCTTGAGTGTTACACTACTGACCCTCATTTGACATATCATCAAGATGGCGCCACAGTCGTACACTCCAAAATGAAAACACTAGCCTGGGGAGATACTGTCTTCTTTGTAGACCACTGCCATCCACATTGGGAACCTCATGTGTTAGATAGCGCAAATCTATGGACAGCACAGAATTTCCTATGCTGAGGGACATCCAAGCTCCTCCAATGGCTCATCCTAAAGTGAGAGAAGATCTGATTTTCTCTGAGAACTTACACTCAGAGAGGAAATGTTTGCTCTTGTTTGACATACTCAGAGTGCACACATGGCGTGCTCTTCTCTTTTTTCCTCTGGCTGCAGAACTACTATATTGTGACCTCCTCTTGCAGGCCCCTCCTCCTGCAAACAATAGTGTCATTCCCTCAGTCCAGTTTATACTGTCTTCTCACGGTTGTTGCTTCCAGAAGAGACAGGGTGGGGAACCTCTAACCATGGAGAATATTCTTCTCAGCCGAAATCCTTTGATTCTGGCTAAGGACACTTGAATTCAAAGCAGTGTGTAGAAGGGCAGTTCAAGGTGAGCCTCTCTGAACAGGAGGTGGCAGCAGCAGCCAAGGATTGAGCACCCTCGACTAGCCCTGCTGACAGGAGGCACTTGCCATCAACTGTGGATTCTGGGCCGCTGATTGCCATTCCAAAGCCTGCATGCATCACATAGCTGAGGTCGGCCGTCCCCCATGAGCAACTGTGGAAAATCCCCAAGTTGCACCGATTGAGAGCTGACCAAGCAAATGGATGAGCTGTGGTGCTGTTACCCAGTCCTTCCTGCACAGGAAAGGAAGAGCCCTCGGAGCATCTACAGACAGGGCTTCCGGAGGGCTGGCCTGGATGTGTTAACTAGACCGAGCAAGGACATCAGAGCCAGTCCACATTCTCACTGACACTTACCAAGGGGACTCAGCCAAGCCCTCCTATAGATTAGGGGATAGTGAATCCTCTTCATAAACAAAGGGCCCAAAGAGACATACCAAGATAACTGATTTCAGATCACCTGTTGAATTTTACCCTACCTCTCAAATTCAGTTCATTTTTTTTTTTTTTTGCTCCCTGTTATAAGGCCAGAAGCAGTTGAAGCATGGATCTATTATTTCTCAGATAATTATAATTTCCCAGAGAGTTAAGGCACACAAATTACTCTGTAATGGCGTTACATTTTTTGCTTCGTCTTTGGTCTACAATTATGCACTTAGCCACGCTCCTGTCATCTATTGTCTTGATTTATGAAGCCTCTGTTCTCTGATCTCATTTCTTACCTCTGCCTCCCTTCAGACTTACAGAATGTGGCTGCAAGGTCAAACCTCTCATCATTACAACATCCCACCCTCAGGTGTGATCATTACAGTCTTAATAAGGCAGGCAGTTAGTTCCACAATAGTCTATTTCATCCACTAGATAATTGCTCAGCCTTCAGACTATAACCCCCATTTTATGCCTTGCTCGGAGTCCGGAGTTGCTATGTTCAAACATCAATTGATTTGGCACATGTGTTAATTAAAAACTTACTTCTCGCCAAGTATGTGATAGATCAACTGCCACGCATGAAAAAATAAAACTATAATTAATCTTAACCAATTTCACTTGTGGTAAAAAAAAAAATATATATATATAAAAAACCAGAAAGTTTTCCAGTGACTGGTGGGCAGTTACCACAACCTTTTCAAAAGTTAAGAATAGAATATAGCTCAGTGGTAGTGTGCTTGCTTAGGAGGTATGAGGCCCTGGGTTCTATGATTAGCACTGGGAAAAAAAATTTCAAAATTTATTTATTGCAGAATCAGTTTGGTATCAAGGTCGATTTATGAGGCATGCAACCATACAAAAATGTGTATGTTCTTAATAAGGCAGAGGTAGATAATTTTGTTTTGGCCTACTTTTAACCCAGAGTGAGTTTAATCCATAGTAAAATTTATCATACTAAATTCTTATGCCTCAATGGCAAAGAGGTATAGAAATTTCCAGAACATGCTTATTAGAGTGGGATAACAAACAAGACCATAGGCTAAAGCCAAGGCTCAGTTTTATTATTTATTTCTCTGCCTTGATCATTTTTCTCTACTCATTTGGCTGGAAGGCATAGACATTCCCTGTTGATTATCTCGACTTGGCCCTGGATTTCTACTACACATTTTCATTCCTAATATGGTAGCAGGAGAGGATTTTGTACGAGTTCCAGCGAGTTTCTCTGGGCTTGTGGAATGTGGGGAGGAAAGAATCCTACAGAGATAAAAACATGCACATTTACATTGATAAAGAAAATAAAAGAAAACAAAAAAGAGGACAGTTCTCTTAAAACTTTCTTCTGTTTCCTTACTCTGGACACTTCCACATCTACTAATATCTCACGTGGGGCCATGAGAGGAATTAACACTGTTCTTTTATTGCCCATAATGCTAATGTTGCGAGCACTGAAAACACTGTGAGTATTCTGCAGAAGGAATTCTAACAAAATGAAGTTCTCATCATCATCAAAGTTGAAATCCTCAAAGCGTCCCCACACTCTGTGCTGCTAATGAGCCACATAACGATGAGATCTCAGAGAATAAGTCCCACACCCCTGAAAGGGAGTAATAGATCACGCTATCTCCTGACAGCGTACAAATTACACTGTTTGTCTTCATTCCAGAGCTGTGTGAGCCAGCACTACAGAAATGACTCTGTTGCCTGTCCATGTATTGACTGTTTTACAATTCAATACAGTTTGTTTCTGAACAAGGTCACAAATTACTTCAAAGAAATACTCTCATTTGATAAAAATTCTTTAAGCAAGGCATTCCAGATGAAGAACTTTCACATTTAGCAATGGGTCCCTTAACCCTAAATTTATTTACTGAGCTCCTCCACACTTTTAATAGGCCACATTTGCATTAATATAAAAATAAGGTATTTTCAACATAATTCATATTCACTTGATGGGTTACTTTTATAGAACTAAGAACTACAAGCCTGGGAAATAGGTTGATGGTAAAACTTTGCCTATCTATATAAGAGGCTAGGTTCAAGTCTCCAGCACAGACACTTATTTGTTAGCTTGACACAACTACTGTCACGTGGAAGGAGGGAATTTGTAGTTAGAGTTTTCCTGCCAGACCCAGTCAGGACAAATCTCTCTTACCCGCCAGTCCCATAGTCGCTCAGACCCAACCAAGAAAACACACAGAAACTTACATTGTTTAGAAGCTGTATGGCCATGGCAGGCTTCTTGTTATCTACTTCTTCTATCTTAAATTAACCCATTTCTGTTATTCTATACTTTGCCACATGGCTTGTGGCTTACCAGTGTCTTTACATCTTTCTTTTCATGGCGGCGGCTGGCGGTGTCTCTCTCCAGCCTTCTACTTCCCAGAATTCTCTTCTCTCTTGTCCCGCCTATACTTCCTGCCTGGCCACTGGCCAATCAGAACTTTATTTACACGGAGCGATATCCACAGCAGGGCTTAACTGAGGAAATGCCTCCATCAGATTGGCCGGAGGGGGCTGCCTATCTTTGTGACATTTTCTTGATTACCGATTGGTGTCTCTCTTAGGGTTTCTGTTGCTATCAAGAGACATCATGACTGCACCACTGCAACTCTTTGTTTGTTTTTCAAGACAGGGTTTCTCTATATAACAGCTCTGGCTGGCCTCACACTCACAGAGATCCTCCGGCCTCTGCCTCCTGAGTGCTGGGATTAAAGGTGTGTGCTACCACCACCGCCTGGCAAACAGGGCAACTCTTATAAAGGAAAACACTTAATTGTGGTGGCTTACTTACAGTTCAGAAGTTTAGTACATTACCATCATGGCAGGAAGCAAGGCAGCATGGTGCTAGAGAAGGAGCTGAGAGTCCTTACATCCTGACTCACAGGCAACAGGAAGTGGACTGAGACACTGGGCGTGGCTTGAATATATATATGAGACCTCAAAGCCCACCTCCACAGTGGCACACACTTCCTCCAACAAAGCCACACCTCCTAATAGTGCCACTCCCTTTGGGGGCCATTTTATTCTTCAAACCACAGCCCACTGTGGACAGCACCATCCCCATTCACTTGGGCCTGAGCTGAGTAAGCCTGTAGTTGAATAAGAAAGGTGAGCTTGGGAACAAGACAGTAAACAGTATTCTCCACTGTCTTGGCTTCAGTTCCTACCTCCAGGTTCTTGCCCTGAGCTCCTCTGCTGACTTCCCTAGCGTTGAACTGTCACCTAGAAGTTTAAGATGAAATAAACCTTCTTCCCAAGTTGTTTTGGTCATAGTGCTTTATCACAGCACCAGGGAAGCAAACTAAGACAAATATATCAAGCTATGACTCCCAACACTGATGGAATCAATGTTTACGATTATGTCCGTCTAGTTTATTACAGAAACAATTTTTATCAGAAACAATTTTTTATGAAAAACCATCCAGAAGTCATAGAAATTCAACATGCTACTGTAAATAGATGTGAAAGTATGTCTTTATGATACTCCACGTGTTTTCTTTTCCTAAAAAACTAATTTCTTGAGATGCCCTTAAGTGAGCTGGGCAACAGTGGCACATACCTTTAATCCCAGCACTCGGGAAGCAGAGGCAGGTGGATCTCTGTGAGTTCGAGGCCAGCCTGGTTTACAGAGTAAGTTCCAGGACATCAGAGCTGTTACATAGAGAAACCCTATCTTGAAAAAACAAAAACAAAAACAAAACAAAAAACTGTTAAGTGAGGGATTCTTCACCATCCCCAGCATCTGACTCTCATGTCACAGAACTCTGTGACAGCCATATAAGAAAGAAAAAGAGGGAGAAAGAAGGGTGAGCCTCTGCCCTTCACTGGAAGTCCTGAAGGTCCCATATAATATGTTCACTTGCATCTCAGGGTCAGACTCAGAATAGCCTTGAGCATGAGCAAGGAACGTGGAGAGGGTCTCTTGATTCTCAGTGGACAAGATGCCCAGCTAAAAGCTGGGCACTAAAGCTGAAGGCAAACGGCGTCCTGGAGCATGGAATACATCATCACCGGCTTAGCCCCCCAGATATATTCGTGTCTGTTTAAATTAGAAGTAGCTTTCTCTCTGTCTCTCTGTCTCTCTCTCTCTCTCTCTCTCTCTCTCTCTCTCTCTCTCTCTCTCTCTCTCTCTCTCTCTCACACACACACACACACACACACAGACATACACACACACACAGACATACACACACACACACACACACAGAGACATACACACACACACACACACACACACACACACACACACACACTTGCTGTGGAAAATCTGAAGATGGAAATAATTGCAAAACTTGAAATTACCATAAAATTGACCACACAGAGATGAGCAAGGTTAATTTGGGGGGGAGGGGGTTCCAGAATGATTTTCATATCCATATATGTACCTGAAGCATACAAAGCATGTAGTATTTTAGACACACCACACTTGCTGTCTCAAACATGTTTTCAGCATTGGTTGGACCACGTTCGGTCATTTCATATGATCATTCCATAATTTCTTTAGCTGATACCCTGCTGTTGGACACTTTTTCTATATTATAAGTCACAGCTCAGTTTGTAACATCTTTTTTGCTAAAACTTTGTTCAGTTCTTCAGTTATCTTCCTTAGAAAGTAGTTCTCTGATCAAGGAAGAGTATGCGTGTGTGTGTGTGTGTGTGTGTGTGTGTGTGTGTGTGTGTGTGTACACGCAGGCACGTTACGAGCATGTTTAGATGTGTTTGGGAAGGTTGGAGGGTTTTGGCTTGGTTTTTGGTTGGTTTTGTTTGGCTTGTGGCAAGACCTTCCCTGTATAACCCAGGCTGGCCTGGAAATCACTATGTAGCTCAGGCTGGACTCTAAGCTTCCCAATACCTCAGCTTCCCAAGCGCTGGGACTCCAGATGTTCAGTCCCCACACCTGCCTAGTAAGTGTGATCTATGCTCAGGCTTTGAAAGGTCACATTCTCCCTGTGACAGGTAGCAATTTGTTTTGCCGCTGTCCCGTTGGAGTTGACAACTCTACCCAGTGGGCGTTGTGCAGCTTTTTCAATTCATTGCCAGTTGGATAGGCCAGTGTATGAATCTCATTTTTAGCATGTCTTTGACCACTGCTGATGTGAAGCACTGCCTCCCGTCTTTACATTTAGCCTCCTTTATTGTTATAAAGAGATGTGATGGAAGAAAAAGGGCCTGTGGGCTCAAACGTGGCCATGTAAACTTTAGGCTGAAAGAGACAGATCTCTGGCCCTCAAGATAAGCTGTGGGTGCGAACAGGTGAGTGGAAGCATAAGAGGAGAGCCACCCCTTCCCTTCACGAGGGCAGTCAAGAAATGTGCCACTTGACCACTTCATAAAAGACAACTCAACATTTCAGTCCATTGTTTAAGATGCCGCCACTGCCATCCTGGCTCATGCTGTGAGCATAAAGGACACTGGTTGAGCATGATTTATGGAGCTTCTGCACAGTCAACTCCCTTGAGTCGACTGTCAGATTCTCATTTCATCAGAGGAGTGAGTAAAAATATTCCAATAGGTTCAACTTTAATTCACGTAGTGAGTAAACCACCATCTCTGGCTGTTCAACTGCTTTCATGCGTAATGGGATATTTCCCCTCCAAATGTATAAGAGCTGAAAACAACGCAGTGCCTTTAACTAGGGGGATGTGTCATGTTTCACTATATTTGAAACCCAGGTGACGTACATTAAGTAGCCAGATCACAACATGCCAGTCAAGCAGCTTGCTTGTATCGTCTCCTAACGCTCGCTAGGCAGAGAATTTCAAGTACCTAGGCTCATGCTTTCTGTAAATGAGACTGTTGTATTTTCCTGCTTCTATGTTATATAAATTACTCTACAACAGTTAATTCTTTGCAGCTTTTAAATTATTTTCTCATACCCAAGAGCTAAGTAGTAAATCAAGGTGTAATCTTAGAGGTGGTTTGAGTAGTGTTGGATAATTCCCAATTAAACCAGAAGGCCCAAAATGCAGGTAATTGCAGACAGCCCTGAATGCACACACGAGAGTGGGAAAAGCAAAGTAAATACCATCTTCTGCTCGAAAATAAAAAAAATTAAATATTGAACCACATAACTTTTTTCTATGAATCAAATAGATCTTTTCCATACACGTAAGGAAGACAAATATGCATTGTTGTTTATAATGTGGGCTAGGAGGTTTACAGTGACTCACAGTACCACCCCACTGAAAATTGAGTAGGGGAGAACACAGAATGGGTCTATGTGATGTCTCTGGCATCTGCCCCTCCTCCAAATGTCCTGCTGGAATCCATTTTACTTCTCTATGGGAGAAGCTACTTAGAGTCAAACACCATTAAATCAGAATGCAAAGGAAGGAGAAAATGAATGTGGTTAATTGAATTTTGAGCCACAGTTGGTACCAATCGTTGTGGTAGAAGAATGCCTGAGCATACCAGGAAGGCAAGTACTTGGAGAAGCTTGGAGGATGGGTGTGTGTGAGGAAGTGACAGCAGACTGTGTGTGGGGGGGGGGGGGGGGTAGTGGTGGGTGGAAAGGTAGGAATGCATAGATCCTTATTTGTCTCGCTATTGGAAGTTAGGACTTTCTCTTGAAGCCTAGATCTCCCAGGAGAGTTGGAACTGCTCCTCAGGCATGTCTGCTTGTGCTAGGAATTGCTCCTCCTCCTAGTGCATGCAGAAGTCCTGCACCTGTCCTCTTGATAGAGAAGTAAAACCTGTATGCCTATCAGCAGATCTTCAGGGTACCAACAGGAATGCTGAGATAACGGCACACGTGGAATCTGAGCTGCCCACGAAAGGAATGCAAGAGATAAGTGGAAACCCAGGCCAGAGGGGCAGCAAGTAGAAAGCCATGAATTTTTGTTCTTAGCAGGAATAGAAAGATGGCAGTGAGCCCTGAGGACTTCAAGAGTCCTAGCAGACTTCCTAGAGAAGGCTGTCCCCACCATCCCAAAGGCATAAACTTCAGGGACGACAAATCTAAGTACTTTAGGGCTCAGAAACACATTCCCTGTGAGGACACAGTGGGGGGGGGGGGGCAGCACACAAGCAAGCATCTGGTCTGAGGAATGGCCACGGGGCCATATTTCTTTCAGGTTCTTACTTGGGCACCTGAATCTAAAGGAGGAGTATGATTGCCTCCTTGATAGGTTTTCCACTCTTTCTGTATTTATGTAGAATTATTCACTTAGTTAAAATTCATCTTTACCTTTTGGTGGTTTGTTTGTTTGTTTGTTTGTTTTTGAGACAGGGTTTCACTGTGTAGGCCTAGCTGTCCTGGAACTCACTCTGTATATAGGCCAGGCTGGCCTCAAACTCACAGAGATCCACTTGCCTCTGCCTCCCGAGTACTGGGATCAGAAGCATGTGCCACCACCACCTGGCTCATTTTTTTACCTTCTCACAGTAATATGTGTTCTTGAAAAAGAAGTGAGAGAGACCAAGTCTTTGTACACCCATAGTCATCCCTTTCATCGGAGATAATTACTGGTAAGCTGTCTCATGTATGCCCTTTCAGAAATGGGGTGTGTGTGTGTGTGTGTGTGTGTGTGTGTGTGTGTGTGTGTGTGTTACATATAGTACACATACGCATTGTCATACTATTTGACTTCTCTTGTGAATCCTGTGCTCTATATAGTGATGATGACACTATGATGTTGATGTTAGAGTGACCAGAGAAGGCCAGTGTGGTTGGAAGGGCATTTGAAGAACTATTGCAAAATAAAGTAACAGGACAAGGGAAAAAACAGTAAAATAAAACAGCAGCTGTCCTCGTCAGAGAAAAGAGGATGCTGGACAGTACAGAACACACGCACAGTACGGAACACACGCACAGTACGGAACACACGCACAGTACGGAACACACGCACTTTCCTAAGAAAGGACCCACCAAGCCATCCTTCATTTTTTCACTTCTGCATACATAGTTGCCATCTATCCTTTGTGTGAGTTCACCAGAATGTTCTTAGTCATTCCCCAAAATATAGATTAAATGTATCGGACTTTGTCTCATAAACACTACTAGTTTGAATCTCTTTATGCACAACAGCTAATTACAAAATGCCCTGTAAGTGGAAATACTAAGTAGAAGAGAATGTGAATTCCTGGTGTTGCCACACCGCTCTACCAAAAACTGCTGTTTCAATTGATGATCACTGGAAGAGAAACTTGTATTTCAGGATTTCCTGGTAGGGAGTGCTTAGCTCTGCTGCCACAGACCCAGCCCTACCGGCTTGGATCTCAGTGTCTACCCATTTGTATCCAGAATTGCAGTCACATGGGCACACTCAGCTTTCTCTGAGTTGCTGAGTTGAGCAGTTTGTATTAGTAACGCAGCCGAACTGTGATGTGGCATAGGGCCATCCACACTGAGAATTGTGTTTTCATTCTCGGAAGCGTTGACTGCTGTCTCGGAAGCGTTGCATTTCCAAATCTAAGGAAAATTCAATTGAGAAGGCCAAGTAATGAGGAGGGGGGTGGTGAAGGTCAGATTAGTACTGTCAGGGAGACATCAGAAAGGACCAAGCCAGAGAGGCAAATTAGGAGATTAAATACAGAGCTGTGTGACACACAAGCATTTATGTCTGCCAGAGTAAAATCCTAGAGGAGGAGAGAGTATTCTGAAGCACATAGTGGGTAGGGCTGGCAGCAGGGTTTGGGGGTGGTGGGGGAGCAAGAGGCTTAATCCATGGCTGCTTCTGCTCAAATGTGTCTCAGGACCACAAACTTCATCTTCACCAACACTCAGCTATTACAGCACTATGCCTTCTGTGCATACTGATTAAAATCTAAAGCACAGAAGAGAACTTACTGGATTCATTATTTTCTCACTGAATGAATGGGTAAAATAGAACTAGCCATGTCTATATTTTCAAACCACAAACTGGGACAGTTCTTTCTGTTTTTCAAGAAAAGGAGTCCAGGACTCAAATTCTATTACATATGTTATTGATCAAGAGAGCAGGTACAAAGAATGTGCTTTTGAAATGTTGAGCACTTCAAAGAAATATAAAAAGGAGAGCTTATTTTGGGGGCGTTGGGAAGAACCATGTTTGAAATGCTGGGCAGTCAGAAGCAGGAAAAAATGATTCCTGATATGTAAATGTATGCTGTTTTTGTGCTTGAGTCCCCTGTGATAGCCAACTGTCTTAATTAGGGTTTTATCACTGTGAAGAGACACCATGACCATGGCAACTCTTACAAAGGAAAACATCTAATTGGGGCTGGCTTACAGTTCAGAGGTTTAGTCTGTTATTGTCATGTCAGGAAGCATGGTGGCACTCAGGCAGACGGGGTGCTGGAGAAGTAGCTTCAAGTGTGCAATGACAGGTGGATCCATAGGCAGCAGGAAGAAAAAATGAGCTACTAGGCCTGTCTTAAGCTTCTGAAATCTCAAAGCCCACCCTTAGTAACATACTTCCTCCAACAAGACCACACCCACTCCAACAAGGCAACACCTCCTAATAGCACCACTCCCTGTTGTACAATGGGGGCCATTTTTATTCAAACCACCACATGAACATATATATACCTACATACCTACATACATTCATATATATATATACTTTAAAAGTATAGCAGAAACTTTTAGTGTTCAGATGGCAGAGGCAGGTAGATCTCTCTGATGGCGAAGCCAACCTGATTTACATAGGGACTTCTAAGATAGCCAGGGCTACATAGTGAGACCCTGTGAGAAATAAGTCTCTAGGACATTTGGAGTTGTAAAAGAATGATAGAATAATGAACCTTTTCATTCAGCCTTCCTTGCGTCTGTAATTTGTAATTCACCTGTATCTTCCTCCTCATCACGTGTTCTTAAACTTTAATCAAAGCCTAGGTGTTTGAGCGTCTGGGCTTCTGTTTGCTGCTTGATTGCTTTTCTTCTTCCAGGGACACGAGGTAGATTTGTAAAAGCAGTTCAAAGGAAATGCAAATCATCATGTAGTAATGTACCCTGTTACTCCTTCTTCCACCTAGACCTTCCCTGTGGAGCCCTCCCCATCCCAGTGAGGGCATAGCTCCCAGTGCCCAGCCCTTCATCCTTACCTTGTCTTTCCTTCCATCCCCCACATCACTGTCAGTGGCATCCACCTTAAACAAAAACCTCATCGGGAACTTCCTGTTTAAAATCTTTCATTGGTTTTAATTAGCTCCATGCTGCCTTCATGATGAAATTCAAAGTTACGTAGGATGCTCTACAGTCCCTTCCTGGCAAAGCCAAGCTCTCCCAGTGGTACCACTCAACACTCTTGAACCTTCTGCTCAAGCGATCATAACCTGACAGCATTGTACATGTAGAAGCTCGCCCCATCTTTCCACGTGCCCTCCATGGAACATGGAGAACATGAATCCATCCTCTACAGTGGCCCTCTTCTCCTAGAGTTCTTGTTAAAAGGAATCCAGTTCTGTTTTTGCAGGCTGGACAGGGCCTGAGATTCCCCATTCCAAACAATGGCCAAGGTGATGATTCTGGAAACACACACTGGTACCAAGGTTCAGACATGATTGTCGACCATCCCTCTGAAGAAACTGCAGGTGGAGCAAAGCTATAGGAAGCCTGAAGGACCACCTGATGTAGTGGTGTTCAAGTGTCTGCTAGAGAAAAACTAAGTACTTAGCACTCTGATCCCCCAGGTTTTTATTTTCCCAAGTCCTTATCAATATCTCCTGTGGAATTTAGTGGACAGATAAAGAGGAAGCAGCTTGAGTTTTGGTTCTTTTCTGGAACTCTGCAGACTTGTTCAAAGCCTCAGACCTTACCAGTACCACCAGTTCTCTTGTGACCTGGAAGATGGCTTTGCCACCCCTCACGCAATAGCTGGGCCCTGCTTGTTGACAGAATGTAGCTGGAGAGGTTTTCTCCATATCCCACCAAGCCCCGGCAGACCACTAGCCCACTTATAAAATAAACACACAGACACTTACATTATTTAAACTGTTTGGCCTAATGGCTCAGGCTTCTTGCTATCTACTTCTATCTTTTTTTTTCTTTTTTTTTTTTGCCAGAGCTGAAGACCGAACCCAGGGCCTCTACCACTGAGCTAAATCCCCAACCCCTTCTATCTTAAATTAACCCATTTCTATTCATCTTTACTTTGCCACGTGGCTCATGGCTTACCGGTACCTTACATCTCCCTTGTCATGGTTGGCGACTGGCAGTTCTACCCCCTCAGCCTTCCACTTCCCAGAATTCTCTTCTCTCTTGTCCCACCTATACTTCCTGCCTGGCTACTGGCCAATCAGTGTTTTATTTACTAACCACTCAGAGGAACGCATTTGACATACAGAACATCCCACAGCAACAAAATGCTTGCCTTGTACAGAGAGCAACAAGCCAGCAGAAGGTTGGAAGAAAAAGTTCTACCTTCAAGATGCTGGTTGGTCTGAGTAGAGAGAAAATTAGTGGAAACCAATCTCTGTCCAATCACAGTGTCATCAACAGGATGATGGCTGCAGTAGCTGTCCCAACTGTGGTGCCAAAGGCCCCAATACTTCATCAGAGCCTAATAGATGACATTTATGGACAAGTGCTTCTCAGTGGGGAAGACATGTTAGAGCCAACAGGAAGTGATCATTATAAAATATGAGAACCTGGGACCATATCTCTGTCTGATTCAGAGTCTGTGGAGACAAGGACAAGGGTCCAGGGTGGTTGGTGGTGGTGGTGGTGGTGGTGGTGTTTTAATTCCTCAGGAGAGTATAATGTGAAACTAGAGCAGACAGACAGAAGTATCAGTGTCACCGGGTGCCTCAAAAGCCAACATGTAGCACAAGCACTTGCCACTGGCCTCTCAGTTTATCCATTTTGAATAAGTAAAGCCAACAGCACTAACAATTTCAGATTTTCAATGCAGGGATCTAACTCGGGGCATTATACTCCTAGTAAGAATTTATTTCTACCCACAACCCCACACCGAGCTTGTTGGGAAACTGGGAAGCTGAGGAAGGAAGTTATAGTAAGACAGATGTCAGAATTAGCCAAGAAGAGACAGCTCTGAAGAAGCTTAACTGGTTTTCCATTAACCTCGCTTGCTTTCTGCCTCCTCCCACCTACACCTGCCCCTGTGAATTCACCGGAGATATGGCACGCCCACATCACCAGAAGTAGGGCGGGTAGGATCACATTGGCTACAGGAGCTGAATGTCTGATGCAGACGGTCCAGATAATGAGACTCAATTACGTATACAAGCAGACCTCTGCAGCCTCAGCTGTCCTGCTGCCAAGTGGGGAAGGTGCTGCGCTGTCTACATGCGGGGACTCCTGACTTGCAGCTGATGCTGACACAGAGTGACTGGCATTTTCCAATGAAACAGTTTGTGCATACAACAATCAGGATATAGTCAGTACCCATCTACTCAGCTCGGTCAGAGACAACATAAAGAACACACCAACATATCCTGTGCACATATTTCCCTCAGGTTCCTATTCTATTATTATTATTATTAGTCTACTACTGTGAACTTGGCATCTATGATTCTCAAGCCCCTTTTTTACATTTTGTTTGTAGCTCCCATCCATGTTTCATTGCATACACACTCGGTTTTAGTTTTTACATGTTTATAGCTACATATATATGGCACTACACTCTATGTATCTTTGTTTTGTTTTGGCTTTTTTTTCTTCAGATTTTAAAAATGACATCATATTCTAAACATGCAGTTTACCTCTCCAAATTATGGTCTAGAGATGTAGTGTAACTTTGTTAATTTTATTGCTGTTTAATATGGATACTCCAATTGTTCTGAGGATGGTATCTGGGTTATTTCCAGTTTCTTCCATCATAGAAAACTCAGTAAAGAATATTCTGCTTGGGGGCTGGAAAGGTGACTCAGCAGTTAAAAGTGGTGGCTGTTCTTCCAGAGGACCCAGGTTCAGTTCCCAGCACCCACATGGCAGCTCACAACTGTCTGTAATCCCTTTCCAGGGGAATCTGACTCCCTCACACAGACACACATGTAAAATACTAATACAGATTTAAAAAAAAAAACAGAATGTTCTGTTTGTGCAAAGTGACAGAGGATATCTATGATAGTTACACACCAGTGGAATGCTGTGGGTGCAGGGTCTGTGCATCGTCAGCTTTCCTGAACACAACCAGGAAATATCTCAAGCAGAAGTACACAAGTGGTTTTGGTATTCTTGTTACACACACATCCTTGCCACATTGGTATTCTCACACTTCTTAAGTCTTTGACCTATTTTAATCGGCAATACCCCACCCCCTAAAAAATCCTGAAAAGGGCAGCAAATCCAGGTAATTGGTAATGACTTGCCATGGCTCCTGGGTACCTCTCTTCTTTGCCTCTTAAAGCCTTTGACCTTCTTCTCTAAGTCAGCTGTTCTGCCACCCACTGTCACCTCCATGGGCTTCTGGCTGTCCCTCCGGACAGATAAATAGAACGCGATCTGGAATCTCCCCGCCTGCCTTTTCATTCCACATTCCACACACATTTCTGCCCAACAGGAAGGGAGGGGAACAGAAACAAGCCAGTCTTGAATTAAAATTCTTTTTCCAGTTCAAAGTAGCATGAAAGAGACATGATAGGACTAGACAGCCACGTCTTCCCCCATTCGGAAGCCATGGCATGAAATCTAATTAGAAGGCATCTCACACCAACCTCAACTACACTTATGGAAATTGGAGGAACACTGAGGGGTTGGGTGAGGCATGGCACAGGAGCCCAGATTGGTTTTTCTTCTGGTGAATGGTAGTTGCTCCTTTCCTGCTTAGTCACATTGTTCCTGCTTCCCCAAGGGGGAGAAAAAAGTGTTCAGGTTTAGCACACCTTCTAGAATGTCCCTCCTTTCTACTAAGCTGGAATCTTGCCAGCATCCAGATTCAGCCTTCAAAGATGCATTATTTTAATTTAAAAAGGGGTGGGGGAGGCACATGGGGAAATGGAGTATTTGTTAAGATTTGGAAGTGAGAGCTTTAGCGAGTACCTATTCTTTCTGACCTGCAACAGCCACTTAGCCAGGAGGGCTTTGCCCCGCCCAAAAACCAAATGTCACATTTCATTCTTATGCAGTAAGTGAATGAACAGACAGTTCAGTGCTGTTCTCCATGTTGTGACAAATAACTACAAACTGCTTTTTGATTGTTACTCTTCTGAGTTTTAAAATCCATCCCCACCATGGTATTCTGGCAGATCGAAGGTTCTCCAAGTGGGACATGCCAATTTTCAACAAGGTATGACAGGGCGTGGAAGTTAGGGGAGATGGTTCAGGGGTTTAGAGTGCTTGCTGCTCTTGCTGAGGACCAGAGTTCTGTTCCCAGCACCTACATGGGGCAGCTTACAACCACCTGTAACTCCAGTTCCAGGGCAATCAACATCCTCTTCCCAGCACTACTTCCCCGCAACACATGTGAGTACAGACATACACATAGACACATAAAAATAAACCCTTTTGAAAATATATACCAGGTAGTGTTCTGGAGAGGAAAATTTGTGTCAAAGAATGGTATAAAGCAGTGGTTCTCAACCTTCCTGATGCTGTGACCCTTTAATACAGTTCCTCATGTTGTAGTAACCCCCAACCATAACATTATTTTTGTTGCTACTTCATCACTGGGATTTTACTACTCTTATGAATTGTAATGTAGACATCTGGTTTTTTTCTGATGGTCTTAGGCGACCCCTGTGAAAGGGTCATTTGACAACCCCAAGGGGTCACAACCCACAGGTTGAGAATCACTGGCTTAAAGACTGCTTTTAAAATAAAGTTTCTTTCCTGTCTTGAGCTCTTTTATGTACTGATGTGTTTCCCAGAGCTACCAGGCAGAACTTAGAGTAACTGAGTCTCCAGCATGGTCTTTTTCTCTAAGAACACCCACAGGGTTTATATTCATAGACTACACACCTTTAGAATATGCCAGAGTAGATCTCCTAAGGCCAGCCACGACATGGTTCCTAATCACCGAGTTCGGAAATCAAGGAGACCCGAACCAGAGTCTCCTTGACTGAAGATCTGTGATGGATTCTTTGTCTTGATATGTTTGGTACACAGATGCCCTTCATGTTAGATGTGAAAACACTTGAAGCCAGATGACTGACTATACTTTGCTTCTTCCAATATGACTTGGGTTTTGTTGTTGTTGTTTTTGTTTGTTTGTTTTGTTTTTTGTTTTTGCCTGGGGAATGTTTTCAACCAGGAACGTATTTGTAGTGCTGAACACATATTATCAGTGTTTCCTAAAACATGCTCTTTTAGTCAGTAGATGTGAACATTCTTGAATGAAATCTCCTTACAAGAGACTTGTGACTAGTCTCCCTGTTCTAGTTATTAGGCCCTCTCCCCACATGTCAGCTTTCCTCTGTTATCTGCTGCTTCTGCTGGTTGCCTTGTATTTGGGGGCTACTCTTGTCAGCCATTTTATTGGCAGCCATGTTTGCTGACTTCCCTGCCATATGAACTTAGGAAATTTATTCCATCACAGCCATCTTCTTGTGCTCCTTAGTCCTGCAACCTTTCCGCTGTCCTAGCTCATCTTTGAGATTGGAGCTTTCTGAATTTATGTTCTCATTAAGTTACTTCACAGCACAGAGCCCTTCAGAGGCATTTCCTTTTGTTTTCGGATTATGCTTTCTTTAAAAGATAGGGTTTCTATTATTCCTTTGTAGGCCGTCTCTGTTTCTTTTAAAGAAGAGCTGCTTTTGTTCACTTTCATTTGGGAGAATTGCCTTATGTGTCTAGATAATCAACACTGTTTAGCCCTACCCTAGTTCTTGTTCATAACTGAATGGCTCTTTAGATCAGTGGGTCTCAACCTGTGGCTCTCCACTACTTTCAGAGTCGAACCACCTTTTTGCAGAGGTCACTTAAAACCATTGGAAAAACACATTTACATTACAATTAATAACAGTAGCAAAATTACAGTTATAAATTAGCAACGAAAATAATCTTATGGTCGGGGGTCACCACACTATGAGGAACTGATTAAAGGGTCATAGCATCAGGAAGGGTGAGGACCACTGTTCTGTATCTTCTCTATCCCAGTGGCTTCTCCTGGTTTCCATTTCCATCGACTCTAGCATGTTCCTCCTGCTCTGTGTCTTAAGGAGGAATGTGCGCTGTCATCCACTTGACTGCAGTCTGGGGTAGGTAGATAGAAAGGTAGCTCTGCTGAGACCCTGGGGGATGCTTATATAACTCGGAAACCCTGAGTCCTTCCACTCCTTTGGGATTTGGTTGATGTGCTGCTGCTTTGTTATTTTGTTTAATGCACTGGGAACGATGCCCAGGATACCAGGAAACCCGGGCAAATGCTTTATCACTTATTGACATATTCATCCCTTAGATATCTTGAAGTAAGTTTTAAGTGTTCTCTTCACTCAAGACATGCCGGCACTTGTAGGTGAACGCTCTGGGGTTGTTTTCTGGAGCTGTGCTTTGTTTAGTTTTTCAGAAATTCAACAACTTTTTATTGACTCTCCTTTGTAAGTCACTGGGGATAAGGTATGTAAACAAGAAAGACAAATGAGTTCATAGTCGGTGTGGAAACTGTACTGACATCTGTTGCCTGAAAGAAACAGCTCACTCCTAAGAGTTGATGTACTATCCTTGAGAGAGAGAGAGAGAATGGAGAGAGTCATTGGATTAGCATCCTCCAGCCTTGAGAGAAATGGTAAGACATGAAGCTTCCGTCAATGCCCCAGGAAGTCTACAAGGGACAGGCTGGAAGGCAGGGTTAGGAAAGGCCCTATACCACTTGGGTACCTTCTCTTTTTCTGGACCAGCATTTAGTGGGGAGAGGAGCTGAGGGAAGGTCATGTCTTGTTCCATTGTCTGAGTTATTAGGGTGAATTCTGTCTCTTACTCAGGGGCTGCGTGCGGTACTGAGAAGGCAAGAGGCTTTTTTTCCCCCCGAGACAGGATTTCTCTGTGAAACAGTTCTGGCTACCCTGGAACTCACTCTGTAGACCAGGCTGGCCTTGAACTCAGAGATCCACCTGCCTCTGCTTCCCAAGTGCTGGGACTAAAGGCGTGCGTCACCACCACTGCCCGGCGAGAGGCTATTTCTTATTGTGACATTTTCTTCAATTTAGAAAGGACAGCACTGGAAGATCTTTCCTCTGCTTTTTCTTTATAATCTTAATCGGGAGGCTGGAAAGATGAACAATGACTCCTCTTCCAGAGGTCCTGAGTTCAATTCCCAGCAACCACATGGCAGCTCACAACCACCCATAATGAGGTCTGTTGCCCTCTTCTGTATGCAGGCAGAACATTGTACACATAATAAGTAAATAAATCTTTGAAAAAAAAGAGAGAGAGAGAGAGAATATAATCTTAATCAGAGGCAGCAGCGGGTTCTTCTAATTCAAATTAAACACCCTGCCCTATGACCAGCACATATAAGATGGTTATGAAATAGCTCTGTCCCCAAAAGTGTTTTTTTAAGACACAGACACACAATCCTAAACTTGGAGAACATTGATCAGGCTGTCGTTCAGCTTAATGTGTTGCTCTTTCATGCACTTGAACTACAGAGTACTTTGAAGATGTGAGGTCGCCTTGTCCCTAAACAGCAAGATGGCTTCCTTCATATCTAAAAATTACACTTGTTGGGAAAGTTGAGTTTCACAATTTCTGATGTCCATAATTATTCTTGCACAAAACCACAAGAACACTCTCTTACATTTGTCAACTCCCTGTCCAGGCAGCAGAGTCGAGAACAGGAAGCAATGATAGCCCCTTATCCCTGGACTTCTGCCAGCATGTGGGGTTCTAGGTTCACATTAGAAGCCCCAAATACCTAGATGCCTTAGGCCAGTGGTTCTCAACCTTCCTAATGTTGTTCTCCTTGAATATAGTTCCTTATGTTGTGGTGACCCCCAACCATAAAATTGTTTTGTTGCTACTTCATAACTGTAAGTTTGCTGTTATGAATCGTAATGTAAATATCTGATATGCAGGATAATCTGTTATGCAGTGCCCTGGAAGGGGTCACAACCCATAGTTTGAGAACCACTGCCTTAAGCTTAACCTAAGCAGTAAAGGAGACACTTGTGTTTTTACATCCTTTAGGATCGGGTGAAGCATTACCTGTACATGCTCCTCCTGGTAAACCATTCCTAACTCATAACGAAGAGACTGTGTGCCAAGTGCTGTACTCATAAGAAAATCCAAGTGGTGCTAGCTTGCAGCCCCATGGGTCACTCACTCTCTCTTCTAATGAAATTTCCCCATTCCAGACTCGGAATCCTCAGCCAGTTGTCTTGAAAGCTGGTTACTGTGGAGATGACAGCCAGTAATGTGATGACCTCTTTAGAGGAATTTCTGTGTCCCCAGAAAATAAATAACCACAGAGACGGCCCTGAAAAAGAATCATGCTCCCTCTCTGAAAATGCCATAGACTGTAGACAGTTGTGGGGTGTAGATTTGCCCATAATTAGAAGCAGTGGGGGTTCCTGTGAAACTGCAGTTGAAGCTTGCAAAGTAGGTCATGGAAACACTAGACATCAGCATTGAGATGTTTCTCATCCTCCCACAGGATGACATGTGTGGCCATTAGCTCAGAGTGGGCAGCATGTCTTCATTTACAGCTTTTTCCTTCCTTAGCCTCTGTTGGGGGAGGAGTTTTCTGGAGAAGCTGCAGTATGATTGACAAGTGATTGGTAAGGGCTGCTCTTCACAAACTGACCATTAATAATTCAAAAGGAAAGGAGGAATGCTCAGTCATCAAAAATCTGCACTCTGTCCTCTCCTAGGTCCCCCAGCTTTCTACAAAACAAGTTTATGTGACTGTGCAGACGTGGCCTTTTAAATTTCTAAGTGTTTCCCATTTATCATTGTCCCGATCTTTCTAGAGATTGATACTTCAGCTAATGCTGCCCTTTTGTTCTCTTGAGAATTTTTCTGGCACTGCTTTACCATGCACTTGTTAAAAATTCTCATGCAAAGAGATAGATCTTGATTGTGTTTAAAGCAGCAGCAAGTAACAATATAGGCCATCTGTTACCAAAATAGGTTATTGATTCCATAAAAGGTTGACTTCCGTGCTTCTCTCGGGGTTGAATAGGAACGGTTTCACCTCAAATGCCTTAATAATGCTGATTGCATATGGCCTTTGACTCATTTATATTATTTCTTTAAAAGAGGCATTAAAAACACCAAGTGCTTTTCCATGTAATCAGAGCCCATAAATGGTAGTTTCTCTTAGAACATTGTGTCTACCCTCTTATTCATTTATTCAATAAAGGTTTTTAACTACCTCTCTCCAGTGGCCTTCAGATTAAGTACCAAGTTGTGAGTTGTTTGAAGTGTGTTTACAGCCAGCTCGGCAGGGTAAGAATTAGCCCTTTTGAAAGCAGATTTGGAATCCTAATCACCCAGAATCATTCTGGACAAGATTCAAAGTCAGGCCTCTGCCCAACAACTACTCAATTAATTTGCTCAGCGCTCTCTTGGATGGATTTGTCAAGGCAAACAGAACTTGTTTTAAAGTCTTCCCTCTTTGTCTAGTCCTCACGCCTCGGGATGACAGTGCTGAGCATTTCACCCCAGCAACCCTTCCCACCCTGAAGCTAAACTGGGAAGAATGTGTACAGAGTGTTCTAACCCCAGCTACACCACAGTTATTTAAAAAAAAAAAAAAAAAAAAAAAAGACAGCAAACATTCCTCAGCCTCAGCCTTTCATTAGACAATTTGCTTTACAAATAGGGACAGTTTTCTGTGCAATGAGACAGCTTTATTCTTTCTCCAAAAGGAATGTCCCTAACTGCTAGATCCAGTATAAACCATTAACACCATCTGTCTTGAAATGCTGTATGATGATCTTAATGTAGTGTGATAACTTGTAGACCCGTTCACTCAAGGAAGCTTCTCGAAAGGCAAAAGCAAAGGTAGAGTCATGTCATAGAACAGTAATGCTTCTGTTCATTACAAGAATTCTCTGGAAAGTCTAATTGAGGATATTAACTCCCTACAATTAGCTGGTAATATTTATCAAGTTCTACTCAGTCCATGGCAGTAGTAGTATTTCTAGTGAGCATCTCAGAAAAGGAGCTTTAGATAAAATGCTTGTTTTGTTTCCCTCAGCTCCCATTAGGCATCTTCTCTATGTCCAGTGAGAAGGCTATTCCTCTGAGGTTTCCAGAGATAAAGCTGCCAAGGTGATGGCATAGAAGTCGTGGCGATGTTGACAACCTTCACTCAAAGGCATTTATACACCACACAAATGCATGAGCAAACGTTGGTTTTTGTGGGGGAATTATAAACGGTGTAGCTAAGTTGGAATGAGCAGTCACAACCGTTCCATGAAGAAATGATGTTAGAAGTGATCATAATTAAAGATGTGTTGGGTGGATGCAGAGGAGGAGACAGAGGACCCCAGGAAGATGTGTTCCACGTGTCAGAGAGATGACTGGGGACCAGAGGAAATAGAGCTTGGACAGCCTGGCAGAGGTTCCCCACGTGTATATATATAACTTGCTATAGTGCATACTGGGGCTCCCTTTGAGAAGTGGAACAAACAAACTCCATCCATGTCCCTGGCTCCATTGGAAACTCCATAGGATATGAAAAGTCTAATGTAAAACTGGATTCCCTGGTCATTAAAATGTTTATATGTTAAGATAGAAAATACATAAAACCACAGCTTGTGGTTTTAATTTGGAGCTTTCAACCGCTTGCCTTGGTAGTTCTAATCTTATGTTTTATAAATTCTGGATACCATATAGAATTCCATTTCACTGAAACCACCTGAAAGAACACTGAACTTCCCATTCACAAAAAATCACTTTAAGGCACTCATGGATGTCCATCATGAGTCAGAAGGGTAGAAAAAGCTGAAGGAAGAAACAGGTTCAGAGGAAGACAGTCCACCCAGTGATACCCTTTCCTCTCCACATACGCGTAAACAGAGTCTGAATGTCACTGTGTTCATGCTTGACACTATTGCACTTCTTTATGTGGAAGGGGAAGATATGAACACTGATGATTTGGGGACTTAGCAAAAGGATAGTTCTCATTACCCATCCTGCTTGTTTAGACTCCCTATGTGTATACTTTCAAATTCAAATTATTTCTATTGAGTGAAAGGAATCTTCCATCTTGGGATTCCTCTCACAATTTTTGCTGGATAAATCATTTGCAAGGAAATATGGTCTTAGGTGATCTCTTCTACCACAGAAATATATTGACTTAAACAGTTTTCCCAAGGATTTTATTGTTGTGGAATATTTTGATTGCACTCCAGTACTCCTGAGACTGCCAATAAAGTTTACTTTGAGTTGGTGGGCAGAGCTAGCTACTAGCTGACCAAAATTAGCCGTAGAGGTTTTGGAGGACCAAGGACATATAAAGAGACACAGGAAGTAATAGGGAGGGTTTTAGAAAGATTCTTGGCCCTTTTTAATTGAGGTAGGAGAGAGAGAGGAGGTCACTGGTCGCTTCCCCACCACCTCTCTGATCATTCAGATTCTTACTCCAGTATCTGACTCCCGAGTTTTTTAACTGATAATTAGATAAATGCTTCAATTTATGTCTTCTCAACTACACTACAGGTGCTTTAAAGGATAAACTTCACCCCATAGTTTCTGCACATCCTCATACTCCGGCAGTCCCTGGATTTTCTTTTTTCCTGATACATGTGTCACCTGGCCAAAGCTTTCTTGTTCTCTACTGTGTGCTGGGCTCCACATCAAGCCTGGGGACACAGGACTGAACAGTTCACTCACTGAACAGTAATAACCAGAACATAGCAGGCAGTGAGTGAGTGGTTGACTCAGTGAATGAACCCTGTACCACAAAGCATAGGTGGAAATACCATGAAAACTTGAATTATTAGTTAAGCTGTCTTAGCCCCAAGTCATCAAGGTAACAGATGTCAGCCTAATAGAATGCCTGTGGTTCAAGAGAATGGAAACTATGGAACAAAGCCAGCCCCCAGCATCCAATCTTCCAGGCCACTTCTATGGTCACTTAGGATGTGACTCTGGAATCTCCCCAATTTTTCTTTTCTTCTCTCCCCTCCCACCGAGACAGGGTTTCTCTATGTAACCCCGGCTTTCCTGGAACTCACTTTGTAGACCAGGCTAGACTCATACTCAGAGATCCGGCTGCCTCTGCCTCCCAAGTACTGGTATTAAAGGCAGCTTAATTTTTCTAAATAAGAAATCAAATGCCTCCCCTCATTTCTCAAGCACTAGGCTTCTTATATAATTTTTAAAATCCCAAGATATAAGTGTGAAAAAAAAGAATTATTACTCTAGTTTTTCTAAGATCTGAAGCATTGTCTGGTGATTGGCTTTATTCACAAATTTGCTTCATAGGAAGCAATAAAATTTCACAGAATGATATTGCAGCATGTCATTTCCCTTTATCTGGTATCCAGTACTAAACTGAAGCCTTGATTTATGTTTTCCTTCTCATATTAAGAGGAAACTGGAGCATGAAGGTAGAAGTTACCTTCTCGATGAGAAGAATCCTAGCCAATTTCAGACTCATGCAGCTTTATGGAAGAGAACCAGATTTAGTCATTGATGAACTCAATGAAATCTCTCTCTGGAAGGACAGCATTCAAATAAAAAATCTCAGTAACAGGCCAGCCAGGTGGCAATTCTTTTTTAAACAGGATATATATTATTCATACTGCAAAGTCTCAAACCAGAATTGAGATATATGAGCTACCAGCAAGATGAATCTTTTGTGTGTGTCCTTACCACATGCTTGAATCTTTTATTTATTTATTTTTATTTTTATGAGTGCATTTGTCTGTGTGAGGGTGTCGGATCCCACAAGTGGAGTTACAGACAGTTGTGAGCTGCCATGTGGGTGCAGCGAATTGAACCTGGCTCCTCTAGAAGAGCAGCCAATGTTCTTCACCACTGAGCCATCTCTCCAGCCCCTATGAATCTCTTTTGATGTCCCTTTTTCTAATGAGGAAACAAACTGCACTGTTCACCCTCTTCCAGGTCCGTGGGCTCAGAAAGGTCCCTTAGGATACAAAGAGGGAGCATAGAGAAAGCAGCTCCCTGAAACAAATGTTTTCTTTCTGAAGCTGAAGAAGCGCTAGGACCCGATCCACTAGCAAAGGGCAGCAGCCATTACCTTACCTCCTGCACGATTTGCCCAGACCTGCAGCAAGTCCTGGAACCCTCAGAAGCCTTTCCAGATCCTTCCCTCAGCTATCCCAAAGGCATTTCAGTCCATAAACTTCCTAGTGCATAGATGGCAGAGTTTTAGAAGATGTGTGGCTATCTTGAAGCAGGTACATGCAAGAAACAGGATGTTAGTGGGGATTGGCGCTTATTAACCCATTGTAAGAATTAGATGACCAGTCAGGCAGTGGTGGCACATGCCTTTAGTCCCAGCACTTAGGAGGCAGAGACAGGTGAATCTCTCTGAGTTCCAGAACAGCCTGGTCTACAGAGCGAGTTCTAGGACAGCCAACACTATACAGAGAAACCCTGTCTCAAAAAAACAAGGAAAAAAAACTGTTGGATTAAAAACCCAATAGCAGCATTAACCCCACTTAGGCATATGCATGTGAGGATACCTCTGTTCTCAGCTGGTTCCATGTGCACTTGTTTGCACTGCCTGGAGCTGTCCTCATGTAGACAGACACCAAGTAGCATCTATTTGGCAAATGGCACATAATTAAAAATGTAGCATTGTCAACAAGTAGCCATATCACCCATGTATTGTATCAGTTGGAAATGTTTACTACCCGTGTTCAATGCAGTATCTCACTAAGGGCCCTTCCCTCTGTTATAAAAGACCAAGCCGAAGTCTTCCCAAAAGGGGATGTTTCCAGTCAGATTTGTTGTCTGGTATTTCGTTTTTCCTTTCTGAATCATTTGCCTATTTCGTTTTGGGTTTTGTCTGTCAGCTCATACAAACAGTTTATCCTTAGTCATTTCACTGAATTCTCTGTAGCCATCCAGAAAGCATCAAGCATAATTACTACTTTATCTACTCATAAGACATTTTCCTAAGTACAAGAGAAATATGCTTGAGTTACAGTTGAAAGACTCATCTGTAAAAACTGGACAGGGGGGGGAAAAGCCAACTTGTGGAAACAAAATGTATTCCTTCCTCTCCTGGGAATGAAGTGCTATATGCACACAGCTCTCTTCTTTCATGTAACACACCCACCCGTGAAATCTTTCCCTCCTAACCCCCCTCTCTCCGGGCTCTTCTCTGTCTTCCACTTTGTGTCTGTACAGTATCATGTTGTTACTCAGGAAAGCTTGTAGTCACATAGGAACCATTAGATGATCCTCAAAACGATAGGTGGAATTGGGTGGTTTCCACCATCTGTGTTGAAAAAGAAAATGCCTTCCATTTAATTCATAATTGCATTGGGCCTTTATGGGTTGTTTTTTTTTTTTTTTTCCATCTCTTCAAAGCATGCTGCCACCATTAAGGAACTAAAGCAGCCTTTGCTATTTTCTGATCTGTCTCATTAAAATAGGGTTGGTTTTCTCCATGGTAGTCGCTTATGTAATGGTGTTTCCTTCTAGTAAACATTGCACTTTACCAATGTAAATTCATCTTTAAATTGTCCGCTCACTTGGAAAATTTCCCCCAAATATATTTTTAATGTTGCAACCTTGCTGGAGCATTTCAGGGAGCATTTTAATCCGCGCAGACATTTTACACTATAGAGACACACCAACTCTTTTATATAGCCTTTTCCAAATGCTTATACATTATTTATAAAGATTCCCCTCAAGAAAACACGCTGAAGCTGCCAGTGGTGGAAATGAAAATTGTTCTTTGAACCTGATTACTATTTAATTATCTGTATGCTGTTCAACAATTGGCTTACCGATAGAGCGAGACGTACTCAGTAAGCGCAGAAGAAGAAAGAAAAATAAAAACTGCGTTTGGCAAAAAAATGCCGAATCCTAAATCTACCTTTTTGCTCTCCACAGTCTCCCTACGACTAGGCCACTCTACACAAGTATTTGGTGCTTCACTTCTGAGAACCTGCTTGAATATGAGAGATGTCTCTCTTGGCAAATAACTGTGACTACATTCTCAAGCGTAGGCAGAGGCCGTCACTGAAAACTCCATAAACACCCACTGGCTCCCTCTCATCTTCCAGCCCTCCTTTGGGTCAAACCCTTCTGATTCCTGCTGAGAGATGGCCTTCCCTCCCTTGTTTTCTTTTGGTTTGGACAGGCTTTCCCTGTGTAGCCAAAGCTGTCCTGGAACTCACTCTCCAGCAGGCTGGCCTCGAACTTAGAGAACTACCTGCCTCCGCCTCCTGAGTGCTGGGATTAAAGGTGAGCACCACCACTGCCTGGCTGAGAGCCGTCCTTTATTCTGCTCCTAGCATTGAACTCTGGATGCAGCAGATCCTACCTCTCCCTCCAAAAATAAGTCACCATGGCCCTTCCTCTTTATTCATTTGAAGAGGGACCTAGAACTTGGATCTAAATATATTTGGCTCGCTCCATTTAGCATATGAATTTTTAGAGCAAGAACTTTTCCTATGCTATCCAATCAGAGTAAATTTGGGGCTTCCTTGGTAATCCTATGTGCAGACTCTTTTCCCTTGAATAGTGTTTTGTGATCACGTGAGATGCAGCTGGTACTGTTTTTTGCATTCTGAACAAGAAAACCTAGAAAGGCCGGCAAGGCTACCATGTGCAGTTTAAGACGGATACCATAGAAAAGACAGCTGAGACATGGGCAAACCTGGAACCTGCTGACGTCACTGAATTCATGCCACCTATGAACCCCATTGAACTGCTGTGATAAAGATAACCCAAAAGACAAGATTTAGTTTCCTATTCCTCGTCTTCCTTACATCCATAGACGTGAGTGTGGTCAGGACGGGTAGGTGGTTTGTGGGAGGGATGCAGGCTGTTATCTTCACCTTGGTCAGGCCTGGTCAAGGCAACTCCACTACCCACTCATCATACCTGTGCCTTAAAGATGTAGAGAGTGAGAGCTGATTCCAAGGTGGTGTTTGTCAAGTTCATGCCTATTGATGTTTTGAGCCTCACCTTTTCTGTTGTGGTCTGTCCTGTATGTTGTAGGATATTTAGCAGAATTCCTGCACTGATGCCCTAAATTTCCATAGCACACCCCCATCTTCTCTGTGGTGACATAAGAAATGTACCCAGACACTGCCAGAAGTTCCCCACACTAAGAACCACAGTTTGAGAGAGATGCTGTGGAAGTCAGTTACATCGCCTCTAAGAATCAGGAGGCAGTCAATCAGCCATGGTGCCATAGAAGAATTAGAGGAAATGGGTGTTGCTGGGTAAATTGGTTCCCACATTGAACTTTAGGAGTTTATTACTCAAAAATAAATAGGGAAAGGATTTCAGGGGACATTCACTATCCCTGCCACAGATGCCTACTTCTAGACTTTTCTATCTTATAAAGCCTTATAAGGGACCCTCTAATTTGAACCATTTAGAAATGCTTCTTCAATCACCAGATCCCTAACTGATGTAATTATCACTTTCGTCATCCAGTAATGTAAGTTGAATTCAGTGAACATTAGATAAAGGATAAAAAGAGGACTCTCTGAAGATATTCAGAAGCTGGGCACCAGCTCAGAAGGCATTAAACAAAGCAGTTGCAGTGAGGCTAATTCTTACTGAGAGAAGTCTTTGAAATAGAAGGCCATAGTCACCAGGGCCCACGGTCACTGTGGTAGTTAAGAAAGAAGACGTGTCATTATGCAAAATTGTCAGAATTAAAACGGCAGGCATCATGCATTATTGGACTGTGAACTGCCACTTCCCAGTCCTCGCTGTAAATACAAAAAGCCTTTGGTGGCTCCTTTATATGTCATTGCTTACAGCCAGCTGTTTGGCGATTCTATTTCTATGAAATTAGCACAGATTGACATGAGAACTGCCTGAGGGAAGACACGGGTGGAAATGTTCTAGGGTTTTAAGGTAGAATATGGAACAGTAATGGGGACATTCCAATCTTCAGAGTAGTCGGCCTTCCCGAAGATCATCACTTAAGATACAATTCTCCATTCAAAAACACGTTTTCCCAAAAGAGGGCTGTTCTTATGTTATTCACATAGCACAGAAGTCCTCCAATACCAGAAAAGCAAAAAAAGTAGAAAAGAAAAAGACTACCGGCAAAGATGATCTGCTTAAAGCTGCCGAGGGAGCGGGTATTGATGGTTCGTTCTCTGGAAATGAACCTCAAGAAACACCTTCAGGGAGTAGGTGACTTTTAAGCCAAAGGTAAGACGGGCGAAGAAAGAAAGGGCATCACAGGCTAGAACAAGAGTCTCAAAGCCACGGCATTTAAAGTTCCGCGTGACAAACACTGAGCGTCAGGAATGCGAGACAAAGCAAATGCTAGGATGGACCAGCCATACCCTGGTAGGGTTCCGATGGGACGCCGCTAAAGATTTTCAGTGGGTGATGTGGTTACTCATAGCTCTGGCCACTACGTGAAGGATCCTTTGTGATCAGCAACTGCAGACGGCCTTTCTGGTCTTGAGCCGTGGTGATGGGTTAGGATGGACTAACAAAGGAAACCGGAAGGAATCCTAGCCGGTTGTGAAGACCAAATACGGAAGTAGAAGGAACCCTGGCCCCAGATGCTCTAACTTTTGGCTTTAGGAAGGCCAAGTTAAGGTGAAGAAAAGGTTGGGGGGGGGGGGACTGAGTAGTTTCCAGCTGAAGGACGAGAGAAGAGCTGAGGCAGCCGTGGTTTCGTGGCACATCATGTGTTCTGTGCTGTTTCTGCAGCACGCTTGCCCACTGAGGCCACACAGCTAAAGGGAAACCAGTTCATTTTCTATTTAGCTCGGATTTTCTGTGCTTCTGGGGTGATGGCTCTACACGTGAAAACTGAGCTGGTAACAGTGTGAGTGAAGACAATGTATTCAGGTACCAGGTTCCATGGTCCGGGACTTTGTTTAGCAGAACTGGGTGACGTTGGGAATATCGGGTTGCTTTGTAGAATGTCTGAGAAAAGGAACGTAAAGAAAAAAAAACCAAAATCTCATGAAATGTGTTCAAATAATAGTAGAGTCAGCAATCTCATAAAAGACATCAGCGAGGATCTCAGGGCAGGGAAATAAAAGAAGAAATTATCATCTGATTCTCAAAGAGAAAAAAGATGAGCAAATAACAGTGCCTGGAAATGATCTGCAAGACAGCTTTCTGACCTGTCTTTTGATGCTGACTGCAGACTTGCCCGTTTCACCAGCCCCTCCAAAGACAAGCTCATCCAAGCAAGCAAAGCTTGTTCTCCAGTGTGTCTGGGGAGGGCAGAGCAGGAAGGACAGTGACCACAACAGCAGGGGAGAGGGGTATAGCTATGACATTACTCTTCTTATTCCATGACCAAAAGACAGTGATGGTCTGGGTGGAGTGGTGTGAGCCTTTAAGCCCAGCACTTTGGAGGTTGAAGTGGGTGGATCTCTGACTGATCTACATAGGGAGTCCCAGGCCAGCCAGGGAACACTATGAGACACTGTCTCCAAACTCTGCATTTAGAGTGTGTAGGTGAGAGTTGGGGATTGGAATGAATACAGCACCTGAGATACTCTGGGGGTGACAGTTCATCCTACCTATAGAGATGGATACTGGAGCACCAGGGCCAGATGAGTTTGACAGAAATTGGCTGTCTTCAGCCAAGAAAGATCTACATTAATAGGAGATATGTATGAGAACGTATATGAATATGTATAATTCTTTCAATCATGCTTGAATGTGAACACAGTGAACGAATACAATGGCACTGGGCCCCATGCTGTCCACCTGATGACATACTCAAAAGGTGTCTTAGTTGGGGTTTCCATTGCTCTGAAGAGACACCATGACCACAGAAACTCTTATAAAGGAAAACATTGAATTGGGCTAGCTTACAGTTTCAGAGGTTTAGTCCATCATCATCATGGCAGCATGCAGGCAGACATGGTGCTGGAGCTGAGAGTCCTATATCTTGATTGGCAGGCAAGTGGTCTGAGGCACTAGACATGGCTTGAGCATATGAGACCTCAAAGCCCACCCCTCAGTGACACACTTCTTCCAATAAAGCCATACTCATTGCAACAAAGCCACACCTCCTAATAGTGCCACTCCTTATAAGCTTATGGGGGCCAACTACATTCCAACTACCACAGAGTGGGATGCTCAGGTGACAGAGCTACAGAACTACCTTGTCATACTCAGAGACCCTCCAAGCTGCGGCTGACTAAGCAATCATAAACCTTGCCATGCACGGCCTGCATTATTGAAAACAGCAACTGTTTAGTGATGATTAACTGTTCATCACGAGCCAGAGATCCCTTGGCAGCCTCTTACCTAAGGGAGTTCATTGTTCCAAGTCATCATTGCCTTAGTTTGAGGTTCAATAAATGATTGGACAAATCATATTAGGGTAGCCTTAACATAATGATTTTGTGTCCCTCACTCTGGATGAGAAGCAGAGGGATGAAGGGGGGGGGAGAGAAGAGAAGAGAGAGGGAGAGAGAAAGAGGGAAGGAAGGAAGAAAGAAAAGGAAGGGAGGCAGGGAGGGGAGGGGATGGGAGGTTCTATATCAAGTGGAAACTAGAAGGAAGAAACTAATCATGAAATTTTCTCACAGTAAAACACATGAACAGGAAAAGGGACACAGATAATGAGACTCGTCTCAATAACTGGCATTGCCACATCCCTGACAACAAATCCCAATAGGACAGCAGATTTTGAGACAAAAGACGTGGATTTGGGTACTTGAGGGAAAAAAATCAGACATTCTCAGGCGTTTCCTCACAGGGATTATTGTAGTATAAAATGACATGATATAATTTTAAATGATAGATTTTATTCCAGTTTCACTAGTTTTACTATAGAGCCTAAAAAGTATAGCTATTAATACGATTTTTGGATGGCATGCTTAGTGTTCTTTTATTTTTTGTTAAAAGAACTTAACATCTTTTAAGGCGTTTGACTTGAAGATCAAAATAACCACTCTTAGGAGAGTGGAGAGAACAACATTTTTCAAAAGATCAGTTTCTAGATCTAGTAACATTTGAAGATTGGAGAAGCCATTCAGAGTGCTTATCTGGCATGTCTAAGACCCTGAGTTCAATTCCAAGCAAAACACACACACACACACACACACACACACACACACACACACACACACACACACCTTGAAAACACCTTAACTCTCATCCTCACACCTTGCTTGATAAAGAACAGAATCTCTTCAAAGTTGGCTGCTTTATTAGTTTTCTGTTGCCACTATGAAAAAAAAAACATCACCAAGTCCACGTCTTGAAACAACACACATGTATTTTCTTATAGCTGTATGGAGTTAGAGAAACCTCACATGCATTTGGACAAGAGGAAAAATAAATAGAATAGACCTATTGTATGATGTGGTAACTATAGGCAATAAGCAAGTATTCTTGAATATCTCTAAGGTAGTACATAGTAAGTGTTCTCACCATTAAAGTATGTGGTGGGAAAAAGCCCATTTGCTAGTCCAATTTATCCATTCCACAATGTACATGCATTTAATTGCACAGGATAAATACAATTCCTTCCTCTTGCTGTTGTTCTGTTTTTCAAGACAAGACAGGGTTCCTTTGTGTAGCCTTGACTCCTACAACTAACTCTGCCCTTGAACAGGCCGGCCTCGAACTCACAAGAGAGCCACCTGCCTCTGCATCCTGAGTGCTAAGATTACAGGCATGTGTCACCACCACCTGCTGTACATGCAATTTCTATGTTCCAATGTAAAATGTTAGCAAAGAAGTCTAACACAGCCCTCAATGTTCCCAAATCCATGTGTGGACAGGGTGATCCCGAAGGTTCTAGAGGAAAGGACATTCCTTGTTATTCTTTTTTTGTCACTTCTAAAGTTTTTCTTCTAGCAGTCACCCACACACCTGAGCTTATGGTCCCTTCTTTCTTCAAAGCAAGACGTTGCAGTTTGTTCTTGTAATCCCAGCATTTGAGAGACTGTGGCACAAGTTGGAGGCCAGCGTGAGCTACAGAATGAGTTCCAGGCCAGCCTGTCTCAAATATAAATAAAGAAAATAGCCCAGCACATTGGCACATGCCTGGCCCTTCTTCTGCTGTCACATTTCCTTCTGGCCATAGCCAGGAAGGTCCTCAGCACTTTTAAGGACTTCTATGGAAAGAGTGGGCCCTTTTGGAAGAACCAGGCCGACCTCATCTGAAGGTCCTGGATTTAGTCACGTTTGCCCCTTTTGCTATGCAGCACATTCCCAGGCTCTCAAGATTAGAATGCCATGTCTTTGCAAGAGTTATTACTCTGCCTACCGTAACTGTGAACATTAGGAACCCAAACTTCAATATGGTGTATGAAAAAGGCTTGTCGACATGTAGGTTTGAGAGTGGTCACATTAGAGCGTCCTGAAAAACCTCCAAATCAGAACAGCTATTATGACAGGGAGGAGACGAAGTCCAGATAACCTGATTTCCAACAAGGAAAAAGTCAGCCATGCAATGTTGGTGAAAAGAAGCAATGGCACAGAGAGAGCGAAACCAAATGAGAGACCTGACCATGACCCGGAGTAAGCCGTGGAGAGCTCACAACTGTTTCACTGACAGAGAAGTCCTCCTCTCGATTCTCATTCTCTCCCCCATATCTATCTATCTATCTCTCTCTCTCTCCCTCTCTCTCTCTCTCTCTCCCTCTCTCCCTCCCTCTCTCCTCTCTCTCCCTCTCTCCTCTCTCTCTTCTCTCTCCTCTCTTCTCTCTGAGAGTGTGTGTGTGTGTGTGTGTGTGTGTGTGTGTGTGTGTGTGTGTGAGATACATGTGTGAGTACAGGCACACCTGTACCATGAAGCACATGTGGAGGTCAAGGACAACTTTGTGAAGTCACTTCTGTCCTACCTTTCTGTGGGTCCTAGGAATAGAATTCAGGTAGTCAGGCTTTCCTGATGCTGGTCTTCAGCCTATGTTTTTGTTTGTTTGTTTAAGTTGCAGCTAAAGATCATTAGAAATTAGAGAGCAGAGAAAAAGATCTTTCTTTCTACAAAAGTCTTAAAAGAAATGGACTAGTATTCAGATGAGGAAGATGTCCATGACTGCTTGCTGCTGGGAACTAGAGGAATCCACAAGCCACAGGGACACAGAGTGCCTGAGGGGGCAGCCCAGTTCCATTGCTTTAATAATTCCCCACACTGTTTACACCATTTTCAAAACCCCAGGAGATGTTCCGACACCATGCTTAGTGTCTAACTGTAGAATGTAAGCCACATCAGTAAGTCCCATTACAGCCTATTGTATCATTTCCATAAAATCGTATCTTAAGACCCAATCTCCAGGACTTTTACGCCACTGTGACACTGGGAGTTGACTAGGATTTGCTTTTCAGAATAACCCCCAAAATAGAACAAACTAAACCATACAGAGGCCTGCTTTGTTGGGGAGGTGATCCTTGCTTTCAAAAATCTGTATGTCCTCAAAGTATAGGTGTAACTCACTACACGGCTGTCTTCTTATTGAGGGGTTTCGTCTCAGCAAGGAGTCAGGGAAACCATGACAAGATTTAATCGCATAAAAGTCACTAATGAGATAAGCGAGGGATTAGGGCCATCTGCAAAGGGATCAGAATTCAGGTCAAGACCTCAGTGCAGTAAGGGAAGCCAGAGAACACTTGGGAATGGAGGCAGTCAAGGGGCAGAAAGTGGAGAAGCCTGGAGAAAATGGAGAAACAATTTAAGACTTTGGGTTGCAGGGCTATGAAAAAGGATCCCTTGTCTGAGAATAGCACTGGAAAAAAAATCCCCAGACTATGTATACCCAAATACTTAGGCTTTGGGCAATCAGAAGAAGACAGGGCCAAGAGAAACTCACACTGTGAAACCCTAAATACCTTCTAGTTGTTCATTCGACCAAAAAAGACTGTGGGGTAGAATGAAGCTGGTAGCAGAATGAATCCAAAGCATGCACAGGTACCCCCCAGAATCTTTACTATGTGTCAGACTGTTTCAGTAAAGTAGAATAGTGAATATAACAGATAAGTTTCTGTCCTTCAGGAGTGTCTTAGTTAGGGTTTCTGTTGCTGTGATGAGACACCATGACAACAGCAGCCTCTTATAAAGGAAACTATTTAACTGAGGTGGCAGCTTACAGTTTCAGGGGTTCAGTCCATTATCATCATGGTAGGAGCATGGCGGAGTTCAGGCAGACATGGTGCTGCCTACATCTTGATCAGAAGGCGACAGGAAGTGGACTGTGACACTGGGAGTAGCTTGAGCAAGGAACACAAAGCCCACCCCCACAGTGACGCACTTCCTTCAACAAGGCCACACCCACTCCAACAAGGCCACACCTCCCAATAGTGCCACTCCCTTTGGGGGCCGTTTTTCTTTCCAAATACCACAAGGAGTTACATTCTGCTGAGGTACAGAGAGAGGGGGAGATAAAAATGATGTTTTTATCTGCAGCTTTCTAAAACTATGTGGGCATTACGCTGCTGGTAACATTTCTCCCAACTCAAGTTCTGAAAGGAGAGAGAAAATTTGAAAGGCTTAGCAGTAGTTATTTTGGATGATACTAATTTTTTTTCTTTTGTCATTGCCTTCTGGTATTTTTCTATAATGAACTTGCATTACATAGGAAATGGAAATTGCTTAAGAAAAACCAGTAGAGGGTTTTTTGGTTGGTTTGTTTTCCTTTCAGTCATAGTTTCCTGCAAGGTGAAGGCATGCCATTCATCCATTAGTAATGAAAGCCGTGAGTGAGTGCTCCCT